>NC_058116.1:19136904-19439523 GCF_914725855.1 Thunnus albacares
ATTGTGTTTTGCATCTATGTTTAAAATTTTAATAGATAAAATTCTAACTGTAACTACAAGATCTAAATGAAGAAGGGATTTCAATGTGCATGATTTTATAATGCAGCACAACAGTTATTCTAGACGCCTCCTATAAACACAAAATGTAACCCAAATCTTTGTAATAAAATTAACTGGTGAGTCATCAGTTCCAGTAGCAATGATTTTTTGGAAGGCAATATAGCCTGTACTTTCCTAAATTAAGGTCTTTTGATTTTTTTAGGCCAAAGCATTTCTTAGCATTTTGCAAATGTCTTTTGAGAAACTTTTAATTGCAGCCTGACATTTATAATATGGTTCTGGCTGGTATTTCCAAAGGAGGAACACTCTTTGACCATTACATCATAAATAATACATTTATGTCTAATACAATAAATAGACAATTAAATGTTATGTAATACAAGCCTTTATACGTTTATAAGGTTTCAGCCAGTGTTTTAAATAAACCAACTGTACATGAATTCATGAGTCCATAATGGCTCACTCACACATAGCATTAACCAGCAACCTCCCCAGACCCCCAACACATCTACTGCACACCCTCCTGCTGGGACCTCCCACCCTTCATACCAGCTAATGGCAGCTGGAAGAGAGTGTGAGAATGATGCATTACTGAGTCCATTAGCAGGGGAGAGCTCTATGTTATTTATTCCCTCTCCTTCAGTCATCTTTCCCAGGCTCTCAAACTCTGTCAGTGTCTCTCTCCATCATTTTCTCCATTTCACCCTTCCCGTCTGCCTTTCCCCTTCTCACCTGATACATGTGTAGGGCAAGGGACAATGTACAGTGCAGACCACGCACATGCCACCAATTAATTTGAACCAATGAATAAGAAATTTTGTCTTTGTGCTTCAGATCCAATTAAGTCCCATCAAATTAAATGACGAATTAGGTCACTTGTCACTACCTTTCAGATTGACCCATATCTTTGACTTCCATAACAGTGTATGACTGTTACAAAAATTAATTATGTGTTATGTTTGGTTAGGTGTAGGCATAAAACTTACTTGGTTACATTTAGGAAAAGATTGTTGTCTTGTTTAAATCAATATTGACTGTCAGTAGGAAATGAGACATGAACAGTGGTCTACTGACTACTTTTCCTGTGAACGATATTGAGGGTGAAATGTATCAAATGTGAAAGTAATCAATGCAAACATATTTCCTTTTTATAGTTCACTAATGTCAAATATTACATATGCAGTATTGTTAGGTAATTTAAACTTGATGTAAGACAATAAAAATACTGAAGTACCAGTACCTCTAAACTGTCGGTAACTGCAATACTTTAAATTTACTTTGTTACTTTCCAACTGAGTCCCATTGTTGGCATAGACCTCACAATCACTCAGCACAGTGTAAAACATAACATCCGAGTGTCAGGGGAGGGAAAAACTATCACTCAAGCCGTGGCATCAAGCACATAGAGCACTTGAGGCCTGTGACACATTGATGATTTAAGTTTCAGTGTTTTCAGCCTTTAATAGATAAACTGACCAGTAATGGAACCTGACATATTTTTTAAGCAGTGAACATGAGAAAGTGTCAAGTCATGGTCCTTCTGCCTGCAATTTATCAATCTGCTGTCAGAGATACTAACACTGTCTCTACAGATGTCTATCCATCCATTCTTTAATCCTCCCTCCCCCCATCCTCCATGCACACACACACACACACTCATATACACAGGAAGCTTGATGTTTTATATGACCATGTTTGGCTTTTCTGTGTTGTGCATTATAACATACACAACACACACCGCACACTGAAACTTTACAGCTTTAACTATGAACACAACACATATTCATGCAGACGAAAAAAAGACTCACACACACTTTTTTTCCCCCATGAAATATCTCTTTGTTTCTTTCCTCCCTCTTCCAATTTGATTGCACTACCCCCACCATCAGTTTCCTCCTCTCGTTCCATCACTCTGTGCACAGACCACTTAATCTATGCCTTCCAACCCGGGCATGTCTCATCTTATTTGTTCTGTGGTCTCGATCTCATTAAGATAATGAGGAATGAACTGTTTGACCAGGACCTGTTAACGACACGTCACAGACCAGCCCCCGATAAGCCCGGGCCCTGTCTGTCTGCCTCATTTTTTGCCGATATGAGGCTATCTCTCCATCTTCATCCATACGTGGATGTCATGACTCATTCTTCCTCTGCTTCTTTTTTTTCTCACAACCGTTTAACTTTGTTGTGCTGAAATACATGGAATGAATAAGTGGAAAAATGTGAAATGAAAAACAACTTCAGAGATGCTTTTTGTGACATTTTCATGAATAATTATTCAACTGTCTCAAGATCAACAATAAACAGGAGTTGATGGTGTCAGCACCTCAGGGGGAAAGTGAGTACATCAAAGAAGTAATTCAGAGCTCGACACAACTGGAATTGAGAGTCACAGCTGTATAACACTAGCGGAGTGCAGCCCTATAAGTAGAAGTACAGATTTTATCCTCGAAGTACATGAAGAACAAAACTAAACTGTGGTCCGGAGGCTGTTGTGGATTATATAGGTACAGTGTAGCAAAACCGAAGGGTCAATCAATCACTGCTCCTGCCCTCAGATGCCTCTTCAGTGACAATTTTACTCTCCCTTATAAAACTTAATCAAAATGTCTGTATAGCACACCGATGCTGCCTTTACTTCATTAAATAATTGACAATGGATGTGTGCTATTTTTTAAAAAACAAAACAAAAACCTGAAAATCCTTATTTTTTTCACATGTACTTGATAACACAAAATTGCTGTGGAAATACTAATGGGGTAGACCTTTGTCACATTAGACCTTTTGACTTGTCAAACACAGATAATTACGGTAATACTGGTTGCATTCTACTTGCCATTAGCAGATGTTGTCGTTAATGCTGGGTCACTTAACATCTTCTGTACATGGAACAGAGCCATCATTAAAGTTAGTATTTGCACCTTTGTGTTTTCCTGCGACGGCAAGTCGAAATGTCCACTGTGAGAAAAGGTCTGTTTGGAGGTAAAGACCACCTAAGTAGCATTTCTAGCCACACGCACCGTACGTCTAACCTCTAACGTATATAAAACCTGGAGAAGAAAACTTCAATTTTATGGTTATAGTTGGTGTAACTGGAGATCTTCTAGCCAGCTGGTGACTGGCCAGATAAACATTACCAACAGATGGAGTCATGTTATGACAACAATTTTAAACCATAGGTCAACACTAGAAAGAATCTTAACTGTCCACAACATCAATCATCTTTGTAATGTGTTTTTTATATGACTTTGCTCTCAGACCTCAGTCCATAGTGTCTAAAAGGATGCAGAGGGGCCTATTTACATAGCACAAAGTCAAATTAGCTTAAAAACTATGAGCTGATGCTGTTCTGTGCTTTTTCTCTGACAGGTCACTGCTGTTTCCTCCTGCTGAACAGCAACTAATTTGCTTGTTTTTTTGAGAGCTATTGTTGAAGCTGTAATTATAGCTTTTCATTTTGTCTGGGAAGCCATCAGCTGGCTAGGAGATCTCAGACCACAACTTGCAGCTTAAGCTAAAGTCGAAAGATCAATACCATTAACTTATACCACATCTCAGAATAGCCATACTTTCCCGTTCATCTTGCTTAAAAATAAATAGAGGAAACACTACAAAGGTCCAACCACCCAATCATCAGGCCTAAATTTACATGTTTAATCAGACCAAACATGAAATGTATTGTATCCAAGTAAATAGAGTCATCCAAAAAAAATACAATCACCTCTTATGGTATGATGCTGGAACACAAATTCACCAAACGTTCTGGGCAGTAATTGCAAACATCAATCACTTATTTGAATTTGACTCCTTTTCATAAAAGATAATACAGGCACTTTGTCTTGTATTACGGCATAGTTAGAAAATAATCGCTGAAATATAAATATTTACTGATATGAAGGGTGAAAAGGCCACAGTCAGCATAGTAATTATTTTGGCATATTATTTAACAGTGGATCAGTAAAACATAAATTCTGGGGAATGCAGAGAGATCACCTTCCTTTGTGTCTCTCTTAGTTCATTGTCATAAAATAATGCTCTGAGGAGCACTGAGTCTTCTAAAACATAGCAAAAAAAATATTAAAATAGAATCTGCATCACTTCTATTAGCTGACAGCAAAACAAGGGACATGTATTCACAAACACCCCACTAAGAAAAGATGAAAGATGAAAGATCATCTGTCTTGTAATTTTCCTTATTTTATTCAACATCTAATCAATAAGACATTGTTTAAGTGCAGTGGGGTTTTGATAAACTCATGTTTCATATAAAGACAGAAGGCCTATTAAATAAAACAGACTAAATCTGGTTCAGTTACATCTCCTCTTGTTGACATTTGTGCATATTCTACACAAATTTCACCCTGTAAAGAAAGTGTTTCCACTGCACCAAATTTCCCATCTTTATTTATGAAGTTCTTTTGGAAACCAGATGTGAAAGAAGCACATTTTAGCTCATGTAAATGGGAACTGTGAGAGTGGTTCCCGTGACTGATGCCGCTGTCCACAGCCTGTTAAAATGGAAGCTTCCAGGCATATTTTATGAGATGAATTCCTTTTGTATTTGTTGTCACCAGTCTGTTTTTTTTTTTTTTTTTTTTCATAAAGTGGAAGTTTAAAGCCAGATTGATCAACAACGTTGCGTCTCTCTCTTGGCAAGGTCATTTGTTTGACAAAGTGTCTTTTGAGTAAAGTAGGCTGTTTCATTTTAGCCGAGGCACCTTTAATGGAATGCCACTGATGGCAGGTTAGACGTACGGTGAAGTGTGTGTGTGTTTGCATGTGTGTTTGGCGGGTTGTCGGTGGCTTGTATCCATCACTGTGATAGTATCTCGTCCCGCAATGCCCAAAGGGAAACGCAGCACACATCAAACCACTGCGTGCATTCACACACAAGCACAAACACATACACGCACCAGCACTGTGTTGTAATGTTGTACACTAACAGTGATACTTTTCCCATAAATGAGTGTGACAACTTACAATTTCAATGTCAGTAATACTTAGAGTACTTTAGTGTTATCAGCTACTGTGAATATAAAAATGAAGCTGAATTATCCAGTAACTTCATTCTACTTTAATCTCTTTTTTTTTACTCATCATTGGTTGTTTTCCTCACAGACCAGTTTTCATTAGAGAGCGTTATCGTTTTGTGGTAGGACCTTTTCCTACTACTTTGATTTTATCCACTCACAGGGAGATTGGATATCAGTGCTGCAAGTTTCCTAAGGAAAAGGGAAACTGACTGGATCCTGCGGAAGGATGGGATTTGGGGAATGTGATGAAAGTATGAACTAACAAGTTGCTCAACAAATTACTGATCCCTGGGGATAAAATGATATCATTAGTCGTATTATTTGAAATTAGTAGCAGTTCTTGAAATAAGTATTGTTTTATTGAGTGACAAGCGGCAAGTGCTTTTCTTCTACTATGAGAAATACACCCATTTTAGTGCTATGACGTGCATATTTCACATACTGTCCTCACACACACAAACTTATGCTTGTGCACACTTAAACAAGTCTCAGCAGCAAGTGTACGTAACTGTTCCTTGTGCTAATTCCACTTCTAATTCCCAGTGGCTTTAAAAGTTTTCCCACTCTATCATATAAATCCTACTGCAGACACTTAAGATGTGTCTATTACCAGCTTTCTTTATCTGTGAAATGGCAGAGTCCCGTGTACATTTACATATGACTGTCAAGAAGTGAGGCACACAGGCATACGGCAGCCCATATGACTTCGACAGGCATGTGAGGAAAGGGTGGACAGGCGTTCACCATGGAGGGATGGCAGTACATTGAATCAGATAGGAATTGCTATGTCTCTGTCACATCCAGCGAGAGAGCCTCACAGGAGCAAGCTGGGAGACGGAAACATGATTGAAGATAGCGAGTAGGTGGCAGAGAGGCTGAACCTGCCACACACAGATGCAAACACAATAATAATAATAAAACTATATGTATAGCACTTTTCTTGACATGGTTACAAAGTACTTTACAGAGAAAAGAGAAAAGCAAATAATGGAGGCAATGTCAAATGCAAATAAAAACAAACAATGGGATCATGAAGACAAACAATGAGATAATCAAACACAGGAGATTATAAAGTTAAAAGCAGGGGATAATATAAAATTGTAAGGATGGAAAAATAAAATCACAAGAGGCATATTAAGTATGCATACAAGCTTTCTTATAAAAATAATGTTTTAAGAAGGGATTTGAAAGACGTTACAAATGTAGCCTTTCTAATCTCAGTGGGCCGAGTACAGTACAGTGGAAACTGCTGATAGTGATCACGTCTGTCTGGGTCAAATTGATCACTATAAGTGGATGATTATTATATTCTTTTTTTCTCATGCTGATTACCATCTTATTGTCATTTGTATATTTATTACATGAATATGAAGTAGTGCAACAGGCAGCTTCACTATTTGCTGAATTTTATTGACATTTCAAAATACAGTGCAGCTGTTTCAGACGCTCGTTGTTTTGCTGCTGCATCTTGTTGGCTCGTTTTTGGCAGTTTGTCATAAGCTTCAAGGAGACTATATTCTTCACTGAGAGAAAACGACTTTCGTTTTCCCATCATGATTTCAATGTGCATGCAGCACCAGCCTAAGCTAACCAGCCAGAAGCAGATGTGTTACCACAAGACAATAATAACTGTAGTTTAATTTTTTTTTCATATGTTGTCATGTATGAAAAGACCCAAATGAACACTGTAAGGGGGTTACTTGACTACTATAAGCAAATTATTTAAACAGCATTTGAGTAGGAATGATTCTGTCCTGAGTTTTTTTTCCATGTAAACGGTTGATCACTGTAACCATGATCACTATAAGCAGTTTCCACTATATTCCCAAGTTTGGGGGCTCTACCTGCAAAAGCCCCAGTCTCCTTTTGTCACCAGCCAAGACCAGGAAATAACCAGCAGAGCCCCATCCACTGATCTAAGGTCATCATAACCTGACTAAGAGGGAGAATGTGTGTATATTGAAAATACAGGTGGTCCAAGAATGGATCCTTGGGGAACACAATTACTATTATGAGAGAACTTGAGTCTGCTATTTTAACAGAGAAAGTTCTAAAGATGGCAGATTTAGAGCAGTACCCTTAAGGATTACACAAATTTCTAGGTGATGCGGGAGAACAGCGTGAACAGTGTAAAAGCTGCATTCAAATCTTATCGAACAAGGACTCAACAATCACCTCTGTCAACTGCCAGAAGAAGGTAACTGGCGACCTTAACAAAGGCTGTCTCTGTGCTGTAAGGGGCTCTAAAACTACACTGAAAACAGTAAAATCACTTTGAAATCACTTTGTCAAGAACCTTAGATAAAAATGGTAATTTTGAAGTTGGTCTATAATTGTTAAGTGAGAAGGGTGCAGATTGTGTTTCTTTAGTAATGGTCTTAAATGAACTGTTAATATTCAATCGAATAAAATGACTAATAGGAGGGAATACCCCTTTTAAAAACTTTGTAGGGATCAGTTGATCTAAATACAAAATATTGACAGTTTGAAACTGAGTTACAGATGCAGGAAATATGGACAAATTCAAGGGGCAGGTCATATGTGATAACCTATATTTTCCACCTCATCAATAAAATTTCCAGGTTTAAGATTTTTATCAGATGGATCATTAAGGACAGGACTGATTATCTTAAATAAAACATTTGAGTTATGAGTTATTGAGTATGAGAAATATCTGATCTCACATCTTGTATGGCTGCCTGATAATATGTAAAATAAAATGTTAATGTGTAAAAATTGGGAAGGAAACTTGCAAGAGCGGCAAAGTCTGCTGGAGTTAGCCAGGTCTCACATGCTTACAAGACAATAGCTATGGAGTTTTTAGACAATCAGACTTACGACTGGCTACCCAGCTGTGCATCCGGTGTCCTGCAGTGAAAGAATATAGTGCACAGACATTTGAGGTGGAAGCTTTTCTGTCTAAATTAATTTCATTCCAATTCAGTTCACTTGAAAAGCTTAACCTGCAGTATTTGACACCCACATTATATATATTGCCAGAGCAGAAGGTGACAAATTGAGTGACTCACTAAAGGAGAACAATCCTCTAAGAACACATTCGTTTTCTATATTGCCATTCTTTATTCGGTATCCTTGACCATTTTTCTTGAAGTTTTACAATGATACATTTGCAGTGACGATACATTCTTTTTTACTCTTAAAAGGTAGGTTCACATTTTTGTTCAAGTCTTTCTTAAAACAGCACTCAGATGGCTGTATGTACACTGAAACAATTATGCTCACTGTTATTGTTCCCACTGTCCCTATGGACCATTAAGAAATCCTTAAGCGATTTCAATGCAAGAGATGGGGGATAAAATCCACAGTCCTTGTTTTGTACAAAAAATGCATTCTCAACTTCAGCCAAAGCTAATATGAAGTGTGAAATTTGCACTTTATGTTTCCTCTACTGCACATCATCAAGGAAATACAGTTCATTGACACTAGCAGTGGGAATTTTGTACTAAAAAAGATACTCATTTAATTTGGCTAACTCAGACAACTGAGGCATCAGATAATAGCTTTGGCTAAAGTTGCAAATGCATTTTAGCGCAGAAAGAGGACATTGGGATCACATTAAGAAGGGATCTCTTCATGGTCAGATGAACAAGAGAAATAATTCATAATTAAGAAATAATTATTGTAGTTTACTTGTTAATGATACATGTATTCTCTCTTTTTCTGTATCTTTTCTACGTCTGTCGCTCCACAGTAACAAAGACAGTGTGTGCAGAGCAGTGTGACGGCCGTTGCTTCGGCCCCTATGTGACTGACTGCTGCCACCGTGAGTGTGCAGGTGGCTGCTTTGGTCCAAAGGACACAGACTGCTTTGTAAGTGAACACACACACTCACACACACACACATACATACACAGCCACACATTTACTTTACACCAATCTGTTAAAAAAACATGGGTGCAAACCAATTGTTTGCATGGTCATATCATCAAAACCCAGAAACATTTCCTGATCATTCTATGTATACCTTAGATGTCCTGTTTTTCACAAACTTGACACATTCTATTGGTGACTTTTCACTTCTATGATTCAGGGTACTTTTTAAAAAAGGATTTCTCCTCTCCAGTCTCAGTTTTTATGTTGAATTGCCACTTGTATGGTAAATATTATTAAATGAAATTTCTTCATGAATGTCATTGTTAAATACAGACTTCACCAGGCCCTCCTCCATCTCGGCTCTTTGCTGTGTGCCTTGTCCATTTTATTTTCATCCCTCTGTGTGTTGAACTTGTTTCTGTGCTTGTAATTCAGAGCCCATCACTTATGGAGCTCCTCCGCCTGCTTTTGGACAGGCGAGTTCTTGATCATTGATTCTTCACACTTCATCTTTTATTACACTCAAGGATGGATAAATCAGGAAACCATTTTGAACTACTCTCCAAATGAGAGAGTAAAGCCTTGATTGTCTCTTATCAAATGTATTAATTGTCTTAAGACCTTATTTCCAAAAAGGTAGGCCTATTTATAGATATTTTTTTAAATCACACTTGATAAAGTCTTACATTCGTGGATGATATGTTAATGTTATTACCAATTTAAACACTCTCTCCCCCTTGTCTCTCTCTGTCATTGTCTATTTTTTCTCTGACTGACACTTCATCATAAGAATGAAGTATGAATAAATGAGGAAGTCATTTTGAACTACATTCCAAATGAGAGAGCAAAGTCTTGACTGACTGTCAAGACTGTCGATCATAATCCATGTATCAGTATAGTTCAGTTTTGGAATCACTGTTTGACAGACTGTTTGGTGTGATTTCAGTGCATACTCTACTTCGGTTCATCAATGTCGACACACATTTTTTTGTCTGATCCAACAGTCTTTGTCCAGTGCCACTGTATCTTACTGGAAAAATCAAAATTTGTGTTGGTTATACTGTATGTGGTATCCGTCAGGCGCTAACTTGACTGGTGTGGTTTGGCAACAGGCAACAACTGCCAAAGTTGTCTGGGTGGAACTATAGCACTTCAGAATTTGTGTTCTGCACATGGTAAGAAGTCAACCCACATAAATTTATTATTTAGCCATATTATTTGTGACAACACATTTAGGTCAAGCGTGGTATACTTATTTTCAGAATGCTTCTCATTTTCAAAATCTCCTAACCAGATCTGTGTGTGCAAGTATCAGTGAATACTGTGTGTATGACAGGTATATAACCTGTGTACTATGTACCTTGTACAATGAACATCAGTATTTTTTTTTTGCAAGAAATCTAATCACAGTGACTTTGTCCCAGTGATATTTTCATTGGGTGCATGCATATCATTCTCAATCAGCGCCATTTAACTCTTAATTCAAATCTGGTGTAGTTATATTTGCATCTACTCATGATGTTTAAGCACAAGTACTAATGTTGTGTGCTATGTTGGTTAAATTTAAATAAAGTAAAGGATCTAAATACTTATTCCACCACTCTTTGTGGGGTGTGTGTGTGTGTGTTTTCAGGCATGCACCAACTTCAATGACAGTGGGGCATGTGTGACCCAGTGCCCTCAGCCATTTGTCTACAACCCCACCACCTTCCAACTGGAACATAACCCTGGGGCAAAGTACACCTATGGAGCCTTCTGTGTCAAGAAGTGTCCACGTAAGTCTTACCACCTGGACACAAACGCATACTCACACATACTCAAACACACACCTGCTTTACTACTGTACAATACTTGTATGTAATGATAATCCTAGCCATTTTAATAATATAATAATTATAATTATTTTTATAGTACTTATAATACTTTGCAAAATTACAATACTGACAGGCACTGGAGGATGCAGAGAAGCATTTAGACTTATATGTATTAACACATACCCCATGAAACACATTGGGTCTCATGCAAGAACATTTTCATATTTTTATCCTAAAACTCTATTACTTTTTTCTGTGAGGTTTGCTTGTACGAGTATTCCAAGTCGGATTCAACAAACTTGCTTAACTGCCTGAACTTGTCGTAAATCGCTCGTTTCAGCCTGATGTATTTCACCTGTTCATGAGTAGGTGCGCTAATGTGATCATTAGGGATGTCCCTGAAATTGTCATATAAGGGTTCATGTTCCGCTCCATTTGTGGATGAGTTTCATTCACAAAAATGTTCCCAAAGAGTAAAAACACAGCGCAGCTTCGAGTCCTGCTTTCAGAAATCATCAGACAAACCATAACAAATTTAGTAGTAGGGGACTCAATACAACTAGAAAATATGAATCCACCTTCCAATGACGTTTCATCAGAGCAGTTCTGCACTGTGACAGAAGAGGGGATGCTTTGACATGAAGTTAGATGCTAAGAAACCTCTTTCTAAAGCAAAGCGCTCCGTGATGGGAAGCGGTCAAGGGATGTGACAGTCACTGAGAATATTATAATCTACAGGTGATGTTACTCTGTCAGCTGCAACACAAGATGATACTGAACAGAGACCTGCAGAGACACAGAGGCAGCTGTCAGAATGAAAGAAGTTTCCTAGCAACTACTGAAATGTAGAAGTAACTGTGCCAAAATATGGCCATAAAAATCCTAAAATCTAAAAAAACCTTTCAGTAAATTAGCAGCTATGATGACAATAATATGGTGAACAGAATATTAATTTTACATTAAGTTTGTTTTAGTAATAAAACATTCATTATATTATTTATTTCTTGTTGATTAAATCAATTCAGATTATAGGTATTATAAATGTAAGACAAACAAGTGTTTCTCCTCTGTGAAGAAAGGCAGAGATGATCTATTTGTGCCACTCGTAAATCTTGTTCAGAAATTCTAATTTAATACCAATTTGATTCTACCAGAAAATTGATGAATGCCACAAATGTTCTTAAATCACTCATACATGCATCTTAAGAACGAAGCTGTTTGTACGAGTGGTTCTTGTATGAGGCCCATTGATATACTTAAATGAGCATAATCAATATTTTTGATATTAACATGGAATCAGATCACTCTGCATTTTGCGACACCTGATAAGCTAAAGGTCCTGACATTATTCACAACACTTAAGGTTCATTTTTTTGTTTTATATCAATTTCACCCACAATCACTGGGTTTTTGCAAAAGGAGCAGATACGTTTAAGCCATGTTTTAAATTTTCACTGTGACTTTCCTTATGCACCCAAAAGTCTTTGTTTCCTATTGCAAGTCAGCACTGCTCACTTACAAACTTACAAACTAGATCCTCTCGTCAATTTGATGGCTCAACAAATGATTTTAGTAATTGAAAATAAACAGAAAGATAAGGACAACACACTCACCACTGATTATATGCCTCTAAATAATTTACACTGATAAATGCCCAGATTTTTTTCTTTTTAAGAATTAAGAAATAATGAGCGCTTAATTTACTGTTAGTTAATCTGGCTTACTTTTTGTGCTAAGGGTAAGTGTTTCTCCTATGGTAAATTAATGTATGACATATATAAGTAAAGTTAAATAACAAATTCAGTAAGGATATTGAATCCCACCCTCTACTGCTGTCCCTGAGGATTAGATAAACATTGATTAGTTGATAAATGCAGCACACTATAAAACACAACTAACATTAAAGGGACACAATGTATGTGCATATCTGTCAAATTTACACATTATATTCCTCTTTAAAGACACACATGCATCCAGGTGCATCTTCACATACTGATTATCATGGATTTATATGCAAGCGAAGTGCACACTCATCCCTTAGCAGCAGGAAGAACAGCCATGTTCTTTAAATGCCTTATTTGCATTTGAACAGATAAATGCAATCACCTCTTCCCACTGGTGTGCCCTCATGTACAAATCAAAGTTTTACCATGATCAAGAGCAACAATTAGATACTGGGGGAGCTTGAATTGCATTTACTCTTAAGCTTCTCATAACCTTCTCATTACTGGCGACATTGACCATGGAAAATATTGCCACTATAAATACAGCTTGTCTTATGTTCTCATAAGATAACCTGTGTGTGTGTGTGTGTGTGTGTGTGTGTGTGTGTGTGTGTGTGTGTTCTTGTTTATCTGTAGTTGTGAGGGACAATTTGAATTGTTATTGATTTATTCAACCTTTATTTATACAAGGTAGGTTCATGCTCCTTTACAGCAAGGCCCCCATTAAAAAAACAGTTAAACTTAGACAATATACAGTGTGCAGGCTCAGTGAAAACAGTCACAAGCAGGTAGAGAACCTGGTAGACCTCAGAATGAAGACATTGTCGCAAAGTGAGGACATTGTTGCCAGTCTTCACTTCTACAAAGGGATTTTTAACAGTCAAGACTTGGTGTTAAGGTTGGGGTGGCCAGGTTAAATTGAGGATAAGAGGTCAGGGTAGGCATTTAGTTGTAATGATTAAGGCTGTGATGATGATGCATTATGTAAATGAGGGTTCTCACAACTATAGAAGTACAAATGTGCCTGTGTTTGCTTTTAAAATCTAGAATTTCCTCCCGATTACTGTTATTATGTATGAGGTTGATGTATCACCTGTTGGTGCCAAGGATGACTGGAGTCTGTGCATGTCACCTGCCTGCTCAAACCTCATTATAACATGGTACAAGTCATAGCCCTCCTCACTGAAGACAAGAGTTATCTGTATGATGTGAGTCTCGACTTGACCTGAGACTTGAAGGCAAAAATACTGAGGAGACCTGACTGGGTGACACAGTAATATTGAAAAATGCTGCTCTGAAGGTATTGTGTCTTTTGGAGCACTGCCAAATTGTCATGAATAATTAATAACGTAACAGAGATGCAACAAGCTGCTGCTGTCACCAGAAAATGTAGAAGACTCTGAATTCAAATGAGAGAACCCTTTCATTAAATTATCAATTAGTCTACATGAATTAGTAGCTCAATAGTTTATTTTTTACTCCCTGACTCTGTGAAAATATTCTGATCAAATCACTTTTGTAAGCTATAATTCCTGCTTTTAGTATTTAATTAAAATTCCAGTTTGTTTTTGTAAAATATTCAAGAGTATTGATGTGGTTTCACTTATCTATTGCACTGATTAGGCTATCATAAATAAAGGACTGTTGATGTCATCTGACCTGTTTTAAAGCAGATGACAGAGAATGCAGCCATCACTACGGGAGGAATTTGTGATAAAAAAAAAAATATTTGTTTGTAGGATCCTACAGCTTAATGACAATTTTAGTTGCTGAAAAGGCATTTAAAATGACTGTAACATACCTGTGACCTGCGCGTAACGGTTCGTGCATCATTTAAACACAGCCAGGACACTGCAGTTCATATCATCCATCTGTACAAACTGATCTTCATAATTTTAATAACAAATTATCAGCGTTAGAGCCTGATGTTACTAGAATCATTCTATATATTTTAATCCTTTTGACATTTAAAATTAAGCCACCTGTTTGAGTCATTGGTTCAGTTTTTTCAACATGAAAATGTGAGTGACTGCTGTGAAATTTAACTACATATAAACATTGTGAGTCAACTGAACTCAGGAATACTAAATTTGTTTCCAGTGAGGTATTATTGAGCTTATATATTGACTTTCTGAGTAAACATTACTGATGCTGCTCTAGAAAACAAGATGTAGTTATTTCAAAAAATAAATTACTTGTAATCTTATTCTGAATTTATTCTTTTTTAAACAGAAGTTGCAGTCGCGAGGGCATGGAGAAGGAATTATCTGATGTGCAGACAGATGTGATTTGCACTGCACTGATGAAATGAATAAAATAAAATGAATTTTATGTAACAGATAATGATTTACACACTGTTACATACGACACAGTCATTATCTTTATTTCTCCTAACAGACAGTTGAATTCATGAACAAAAATGATAAATTTTAGCATTGAGTTTTGACGTTAAGGTGTTTTACTGTTCATGGACACTGAATGTAATGTACTGGAGGCCACGCCCACTGTAACCACACCTACCCCAACTCCCCAGTCCCTACTTTTATCCATTCTCATCTGGTCACCCTATGTGTACAGTTGGTCAAGGTCTCACCCCAGCACTCATTCTTCTTGATGAGCTGTTTACCTTGAAACAACCTCCAGCCTTAGGTTAGGGTAACTGCTATTCACAAAGCCTTGGTGATAAAGAAACAGCACATAATCATTTCTCCTTTTCCTGCTTTGCACTATTATTAGTCCTGGTATTACTCTTCTGTTCTGTGGCCACGGTCCAGCCAGCCGCTAACCACTCACTCTGCCCACAGCTAATTGTGGATGCTCCATGCTGTTTCCAACATCACTGAAAAGGCCAACCAGCAGGGAAGGAAGGGGGACTTGCACTTGAACACAGTATTACTTTTAGACAGACATAAGATATATAATGTATACATTTCAGCGTTTATTATGATAAAAGTAAGTGGCTGTAAGTCATGGCTGTATGCATATTTCAGGCAAAATGTTGCTTTGTTTTGGTATTCATTTCTATGTGTATTTTTCCTCTTTTGGAGTCTGAGTTAATTTCACACATTCCTGTATTTTTGTTGTTGGCTTGTTAGCCTTTGTGACCACCCAGAGCTTACAGACAGCTATTAGACTTCTATAAACTAAACAGGATCCAAACAAAATTCAGAATAAAAGTGCAGTAAATAAACACATTGTGAGTTTGACCAACTACTCTGAAAATTATATATCAAAAGGTCAGCATATGATATTTTCAATTGAATTTTGTGAATAAATATGTTTGTCAACAATTTTAATGAAGGTATTGTATGACCTTTTACTTGTTCTTGTAATGGTAAGTAATTCTAATAATTATATTTTAAATGTGAATGTCATGTTAATGTTTTTTCACCAATTAGTGAATGTGATGCAGTTTAACCTTTGCAGAGAACCAAATATTAAGGTTTTACCCTTTAATGCAGTTCATGTGCAGTCAGGTGAACATCAGACAGACAAATTGAAAGAAAGTGACTTTCAACACTTTTGTCTGTTTTGATGTGATTGCCTACACCGAGTGTCACTTCTCTGTTAACATGTTCCCGTGTGAAAAACAGCAGCCATCTGTGTTTGACATTTACGACTTCTACAAATTGTTTTTTCAGATAACTTTGTGGTGGACCATAGCTCCTGTGTGCGAGCGTGCCCTAGTAACAAGATGGAGGTGGAGGAGAACCGCATTAAGATGTGCATTCCTTGCACTGACATCTGTCCAAAAGGTGAACCACTTTTTGAACCAAGCCTCATCTTTTGCAAAGGTCTTCTTCTATTGCAAAGAACAGCTATAAATTCTTAAGTTTTGAGCAATAGAAGAAGACTAGCAGAAGTTTTGTACGGAAGTTTTAATTTTGAGAAATACCAAGAATACCACTGAGATGAGACAGAGACTAACAGATGTATCATCTATGGTCTTATGCTGCTGTCTCTGCTATGTAGTAATGTGTTGAGATTATTAAGGATATTTAGTTAAACAAATGCAATTTTTTGTCACACTGTGTGTTCCAGCATGTGATGGCATTGGGACAGCCAGTCTACAGGCTGCTCAGACGGTGGACTCCAGCAACATCGACAAGTTTGTCAACTGCACCAAAATCAACGGCAACCTGGTTTTTCTCATCACTGGAATCAAAGGGTGAAAGTTGAGAATATTCAGCTTCTCAGAATAATAAAAGGGGGGGTGAAATACTAGAACTATATTCATGTTTGGACATGTTATGTTGTGTCTATAGGGTATATGTTAGCATCAGTCCAGGACTGACAGTATTAAAATGGGCTACTAGGTATTCGACATGATTCCCTTTGGGACCGAACACCTTGCAAATAATGATACATGTGTTTGTTTGTTTTTTTCTGTGTTATTTTTACTTATTCCATTAATAAGGCATATTCCTTGAGATAAGAGTGTCAGTTAAAAGCTTGAAAATGAAGTTTAAGCATGGTGGTAATTGTTTAAAAGAATATCACTAATGGTATCAGTGTCAGTGCTGGCAAGAGGGAAGTGAGTAAGCTGAAAGTGCCTCAAGAGTGAGAAAAGTGCTGGTATACAGTATGTATATGCTCATAAATTAGTCTGAAGAGTGAAAAAGGAAAGCTGCTGTACAAGTGTGGTGTGTGAGATTGTAGTTGGTGACTGTAGAGGACAAAGCAAACATGCATATATTATGTATGGGTGGGTGTGCATACATGTAATTATATTTTAAGTATTTTATCAAGTTAAACAAGAGAAATAATAACACATATTACACATAGATCACATGCTTTACTGATTTGATCTGGTATTCCAAATTGTCATTTTCTACACCTCTCTAAGTGCAGCTGACTGTCCATTGCTGTTATTAAGAGGATTCTGTGGATCTCTTTTCTATGCAGTATAAATTGCAGATGCTTTGTTATTTCTCCTTTTGTATGTGTTGTTCTGATCTCCCATTACCATTCACAGGGATGTCTATCTCAACATTGAAGCTTTGGACCCAGAAAAACTCAATGTGTTCCGCACCGTTCGGGAGATCACGGGTGAGTAATATCACTTGTACAGCATGTATATCTGCATATGGATACAAATGAACAAATGTTAATATTTAAATAAAATGCACTCTTACCCATGTCCCCTCTCTTGCACTTAATGCCATATCTAGTGTGCATATATGTAGTGTGTGTGTGTGCGTGCGTATTTGCTCAAGTCTATCTCATCCCCCCCCCCACGAGACTGTCCACACCAAGGACAGACATTGCAGCATAAGATGAATATCAGATGAGTCTTTCAATCTCCTCTTTCTCTCCACTGCTTCTCCCTCGGGGAATCCCTAGCCTTGAGTCCCACAGTCCCAGCTCTCCCTTCACGCACCATGAAGAAAAGATCCAGAACATGCGGTGTGCATCGTTAATCCTCCAGCTCCCCTACGCCACCCCCATTTCTGAGCTGCATGTACACTGTCATCCTTCCAGCCTAGACGTTTGACAATGCCATCAGAAAGAAACCTTGTTTCTCCAATGTGACAATTCCTCATGAAATTAGAAAATATTACTGTTGAAAAATGATTTGTGACATTCTTGAGTTATGAAATAGCTTCAGAAAAAGGCTCATGAAACAGTATCTTCCTTTCCCTTTAAAAATACACATTTTATGTTTATGTCTATATGTAGCAGATTACATATTACATATCATATTTTTGTAGTTAAAAGCACCTCTGAAATACACACTGAAATAAATAATTTTTCTTACATGTTTCTCCTACCTCCTTTACAACTGATAGTAAGAATATAATTGATGGTAATTATTTGTTAATGGTTATACACAGGGCGATAAATGTAGTGGTTGTGGCTGATTCTTGCCTGTACTGTATTTTCCTACCTGCTGATGCTTCCATGGTGCCACCACATCCTTCTGATCATCTGCATGAGCTAAATGTGATTAAAAGCAAACCACTCTGCTATAAAAAGCATGTAGCTTTGTTGTAGTCGAAGAGAAAATAGAGGTAGTTCAGGTATGAGAGTGAGCCAGCTAATAACTTGTGTATCAAAAATGATGATCAATTAAACCAAATCTAAAATCAGATCTAATGAATGTGTCAAATGTTAAATGGAAAATAGCAACTAACTATAGAATTCAAGAGTTGTAATTATGGCTAATTTGTAGGCTTCTTTAAAGGTCATCATCAAAATTATATCCACTTAATTTGGCTGTGTTTGTCTTTTCAACAAGTTGTGATCCATTGGTCGACAACAGACTGATCCCTTTATCACAAGATCAAACTTCACAGAAACACAGAAAACAGATAGGAAAGGGGAAAAGAAATACCCATATGTATTGATCAAACAAGACTTAACAAACTAAAAAGTGATTTGAAAGAGTTACTCAGTTGCCCTAGTCCTTCACAGCACATAAAGAAACCCCCAGCCCAACAAAAAGTATTACAGAGAACAACATAGCGATGAAAGATTAAAATGGTTTTAAACTTTCCTTCACCCATAAAATGTGATTAGTAAGCAATCTCAGTCATTACTGTAATAGAGTAATCAGTTTGCACATTTATTTCAGACTGTGAGCTCAAGATGTATGAAAGGCACAGCAACTTTTGCATTGTGTCTTTCATGTAGCCTTGCAAATCTGGCCCTGATTTGCTCCTGAATGCATTTTTGTGTATCTGATAAAAATCTGATTTCCCAGGATGAGTAGGAATGCCAAGAGCAATAACATCAATTTAAAATAAAAAAAAAAAAAAAACTGGACTCCCAAGGATTTTACTTTTGTGGGGAGGGGGGGCAGGGTGAGAGCTGGTGACATAAACCATTGACTATGTAGTCAGAGATGTGTGTCTGCTCAGCTTGTCATCTCTCCAAGCTGTCTAGAAAACATGACTTTTGACAGAGGCATCCAACCTGCCTCTCTGACCCCAGGGTCACAACTAGCGTCGCTCTTGCTTTCAAATGAGCTGTGTAGAGCAGTTCTCATCCTACACAAAGGCACACCAGTCTTTTCCTCTCCAATTCATTTCTTTCTTCCATCCTCTCTGTTATTCTTGCTTCTCTTTTATAGCGTCTTCAAACACATATTACCAGGTCAGGTTTCAGCTAAAGAGTGGGCGATCAACTCTTGCAATTTCACACAAGTGGCTTTCTCAGTGTTGTGACTCGGAATGTAATCACCACAATTTAAGCACTCTTAACCTTTGCTTGTGAGCTCATGGTCTTCTTCTCTAAGTGTCTCCATGGTGTAATTTGCAGTGTGCATTGGTGTGCCACTGATGTGGCTCTCAGCAGAACATAAACTCCTGATACACAGGCTGCTGATGTCGGTGATCTTTTCAATTCACTTTTTCTGCATAAAACCACTCATCCACAGAGGTAAGAAGAGGGCAAAGACACAGAAAGGCTAAATGCATTTTTTTCTCCCCATCACACCTATACAACCCAACAGAACCAAGATTTAGTGCTCTCAGATGTCCTTGACTAGTGTTATTGTATACTGTACATACTGTATCACTGTAGTTGCCTTAGCACATCCTTCCATTTTTTCAGGATGTTTTTTCTGTATTTCATGACCTTGAATTACAAGGTTCTATCTGCATTTCAAGTGGTTTTGAAATGTTGAAGTTAAAAGCTTTGACATTCTTAAAAAAAGATATACATTACAGTTTTCTTTATGTACTTTAAATATATAATATCAAAATCCTGTCACATCTTTAAATGGTGTTATTATGATCAAGTTATTTTCAGATAGAACCTTCTAACGCTGATACCTCACTTTTTGGTTCAATCTGCTGAGGCTTCAGAGATAGTGATGATTTTGTTGAATAAAGAGGACAGATCACTCTTATTTTGTTTTAATACACAAAATCAATGTAGGAACTACTGAGGGGAGTTATTACAAAATTTGGGCACAGACAACAATTCAGCTGCATGTTTTAAATTTAAACATAATTATATTTGATTTTCACTGAGATGACAGATTTGAACAAATAATACAGTCAATTAAGTTTTACTAAAAACAAAATTCAAAATAATTTTTGCTGATATTTCCTTTTTCTTCTTCTACCTTGTTTTGATTTTTTTTTTTGCTGCAGTCTCTGTCTATTGCATTCAGAGCCTTTCTGGTCTTTTTCTGCTCTGCTTTTACTTCTTTTTTTCTTTTTACTGCTTTTTTGACAAACTGGGGTCTCTGTCAGTGTCTGAGCTTTTCACTGTCATCACTGTGTCCGCTGCAGGACTAAGTTATAACGTTATACACACACCCATTTTGCAGCAGGTAGAGTTAGCATCAGCAGCTAGCAGCCTGAATGTTTCTCATATTCTTACATATTAATACTTTAGCTATCGTTGCTGTCATTGTTATGTAGTCAGAGTAACTTAAGGCACTAATAATAACAGTAATTATTGCTGAGAACTTTGCTGTTTAATTAAACTTAAACAGCTAGCTGACTAGCATGGTAGCTAAAGGTAAAAATCAGCTTCTCACTGAGTTCAAACAAGATAAAAGACTAACTCAGTTGGCATTTGTATCAACGTCGTTCATAATAATTTTGAAAAAATAAACTATTTGGAGGTTTCAAAAATTGAGCAACATTTCATAATCTTTTTTAGTTCAAAGTCACCAAGCAGTGAGGTCAGATGGTAATGAGGCGGAACCTGATTGGTCCTCCTGTCTACAGTCTGAGCACTGATTTGTGCTTTGCAGATGGAGCCACATAGCACCAAGTTTGAGATTGATTTTGGAAACAGAGCCTTTTCTTTTCTCAAATTTTAGGGCCAATAATGTAGAAAAAAAATGAACCTACACAAAATGTTAAGAACTTGTTTCATGTGAATAACTCATTTTGGCCAAAAATGTCGGATAGAACCTTATAATTCTAAGGTCACAATTTTTATTCTATATTTCTCTTAACTTGCACTCGGCTGCAAGAATTAATTCCTACTGAAGACATACAGTAAATCCTTTAAAATGGGTCACAAATATACAGTTTATTTTTTGAGAAAGCCTAGGTAATTATCTAAAACAGTTGGGCACTGTAGCTTTTATGAAATGGTACTCAAACAATAGTGTAACAGAATAAGTAAATAAGTGCACTTGCTGGCTATTATATTCAGCCTCAAAATAATAGGCATTTAGTGCACCAGGGAGCAAGAATGGTGCATGAGTCAACAGGAACTGCAGTGCCCGTGTTCATCATAATGAAGGAACATGTCACCCATTGCAACAATGTGGTTTACTGATGTGTTGTTAATAGCTTTTGAACAGCAATGGCTATTTATGGCTCAGCTAAATAAACAATAAAAGGCTCTGGCTACATGGGCATTACTGGATTCATCCAATATATGAATATGTGAGACCAAACTCATTGAAATTAAATGTGAAAATCAAAACCTTACAAGACAAATTTCAGACACAAGGGTTGAGACACCTCTACTCCACATTTCACTTTTCTACATGCTGTCATTGTTCAACTGCCATTCAGTAACGTCATTGCCATTACTGAATGTCATCTCAGCAGTAGTAGGTGAGAATGATGAACATCATTCATCCACCCTCTCTACCCAGTCATTCCAGAAATACAAAATGGCAACCTTTCGACCTTTTCTGAGCAGCATCCAATTGAGGAGAAAAAAAAAAGTTGTAAAAGTGTTATGAAAATGTAACATTTCTAGTCTATAAACTTTTAAGTTTGCACCTGGTGTCTGGAGAGAGAATCTGTACCTACCTTGTACAGGTATAGACTATGTATGCTGTTAGCCCAGTATAACATTAGCACAGTGTGCAGCAGGCAGTAGCTTGTTACCTTGATTAGGGAGCACCCCTATTCCCCGGAAGAGCACTATGGTGGAACTGTGAGGTGCCTGAGCACTGCAGGTTTTTCCATTAAGGCAATTAGTGTCTACAAGTGTAATGCTAACAATTCTATAGCACTGCTGCCTGTGGGCTAAGAGGCCCTCAGCATCCTAAAAATATCACATAATACTTAATAATGGAATGAATTCCTATTACTATTCTATCATAATGGCAGCCATTATTTATGCTCATAGTGTATATTCTCCAGGAAAAGAAAAACAGTAAAAGAGTTGATACTGTATATTAAAAATGAGCATTGTTTTCCATTATGGAAAATTGTAATAAAATGTCATTTATTTAGGTTTTTCCACCTATTTGGCAATAACTATTGCTCTCTTGCTAAAGACGCATCAGTAACTGTAGTATAGGGATGCGTATCAAATTCAGCTCAGGTCCATTTGAATGAGCCCTGGTGTGTGATTCCTCACAATTACCTGACTTTTTTTTTCTAATTTCTTCATCAAACACTCACTCAGACCACACTGCTGCTCAGCTGGGATTTACGTAACAAACAAAACTATGTCCATGAACTGATAAAGCACCCATAAGGTGTTTCCTACCATCCACCACCACCTTGCTCTCCTCCTCCTTATCATCAGTGTGTCTTTGTTGTCATATTTACTTGAACTCCCCTTAATTACACCTTCTCCCTCTTCATCTCTCTTTCCTCTACTCTTCAATCCGCTGTACATTTTTCTTTGGTCTCACTACCTCACCCAATCGTTTTGTTTGTCCTCTGGTGTAGGCTTGGGGATTGTAACCCCCTACCATTCCTCTACTAAATATTTCATATTTCTGAATCCATTATTGAAAATCCTAAATGAGCCACAGCCACCCTCTCAACTCTTCATTTACTCCTCTAAATGATTCAGCAGTTCAGAGGCACATAAAGGAAATGCAAAAATGTTGATATATCAAACTTTACACTTGTCATAGCTGGCACCAAACTCCTTTCTGGAGTTGCTTTACCTACAGTGTAACATTTTTCTGGCTTAGAAGTGCTTGGCTGCTTTCTGATGAGACTCAGGTGGTGTGGTTACTAGCGTCCTGGAATGTTGCTAATTCTAGAGAGATGCCAACTCTCCCTACTCATTTTATTCTTGTCACTGTGTGAAGTAGAGGATATGATAGACAGCTGATTCTAGTCTGTCAGTCCTGGTGACTCATTATAACCTGTGTACTGTACCTGTGTGTGTCTGTGTCCCCATTTAGGCTTTCTGAACATCCAGTCTTGGCCTGACAACATGACAGACTTGAGTGTGTTCAGCAACCTGGCAACTATTGGGGGGAGAGCGCTGTACAGGTACACATGAGAACATAATAGCTTTGCTGTAATTAGTATGAGTACTACTACTATGAGTGTGATTTATATCATAACTGTGTCAACAATGCCTCAAACAGAGCTCAGACTTTTAAAGGGAAGGCATTTATGGATTTGGTTTTAATTAATAGCAAAAAATGTAGAGAAACATCAGTGTTTTCTGAAGCTAGAGCTCTTTGGGAAATTAGAAAATACCAAAGGTGATTTAATTTGTCAATGTAGTAAAACTTCCAACTAAATCGGGACAATGTAATTAGACACAATTAATTTACACACACTATTAATGTTTGCGCTTAACTCACAGGTAATCAAAATGCTTTGACTGCTATAACCCATATCAGACTGAAGCTCTAGATCAACTGAAAACTGTAATGTCTTCTTGCAACATAAACATAAAACAACTTGAATTTATTTCACAATGCACACTTAAACCATCAGATGAACTTCTACATCTTTATTTATTCATTTTTATTTTTTCATTTATTTTGACATGTAACAACACTCTACCATAAGGTAGTGCAGAACATTTTACATGCAATGAAAATTACACGCTCTAAAAAGATAGACTGAAGAGAGTAGTAGCAGCTTTGGTTATATATTTAGATCTTTTCTATGCAAATTACCGTTTTTACGATTGGTTACATGCAGGGTTCAATACTGAGTCCTCAAAACACAGTCAACTTTATCAACACACTGCTGGGCACAGCAGTTCATTTTGCATACAAAAGCAAATCCTTCCAGCAGATACTAACACTTGATTTCAATTGACAGATGTGTCAATCAGAACACACTGAGATAAAAAAAAAAACACTAACAACATGATGCATCTTTTTACGGAAGCCTTTAGTAAATCAGTTTGTGATCACTAGTTTGTTTGTATATGTTGTTTTTTCATTGTTGATAGTGTAAGAAATGTCTGTATTGTGCAAACAAACAAACTATTCATCATAAAATAAAGTCAGATTTGCACCTCTCTATAGAATTTACTACAAAATATTATATAGGAACAAGTCAGAAATGCAGCAAGAAAGGTTTCAGTGGGCTTTATATTTGGCATTTTTTCTTTTCTTGTCATAAGGTAAATACAAAATACAGCACTTTATAATACTGTAATACAATATCAATACAGTACATTTTTTTAAAGAATGCTGTAAGACAACATAAGGTACTGTAAATTCTCTAATACAGTGAAAAACAAACAGAAAGCACACCTTACTCCATCCTGATCAACAACAGCAAATTGCTGTCCATATGTTAGTTTTTGAACATAAACTGAAGAGTTTTGATGTGTAAGCATTTACAAAATGGGCTGCAGATCCACAAAGTTGTGCTGGTTATGTGTGTTTGAGTGAGAAAAGTATTCAGGAAATTTGAAGGATGTAGTCATTGAGTGCTTTTTGTGTGAAAGCAACGCAAATGTTGTCACAATTTGGTCCATAATTGTGGCTGTTGTGTTGACTGTGAAGAGTTTTGAAGATGCAGACTCAGTACTGAACCATGCATGCATGCAATTGTACAACTGTAATAGTGTGGTTTGGTCGGTTATGTATCAATGGTTAACTAAGTAATTCTCTCTCTTTTTTTTTTTTCTTTTACATTAGTTGGAACCAAACAACGCTGTGCCTGAAACACATTTTTGTGATGACATTTAAAAAGCCAGCTGAGTTGTTTTAACCTAACTGGTAGAACATAATTATTTATCATTACGTTTTTAGTGATTTTTCCAAAGGTGCTCTATAAATTTTCTGTGACATTTAGATGGAAATAAAGTGAGTGTCTGTGCGGCTGGCATCGTGGACTGTGTGATGCAGCGTGTCTTGTCTCTGTGCATGTGTCTGAGTGTGTGCCTGAGGGTGTGTGTGCGTGTGTGCGTGCGTGCACTTGTGTGTCATCCACCTGCAGATGGAAACAGCAGGCAGCAGTACAAATTACAGCCTGCCACCCACCCTTGCCCCCATGCTTGATCCTGCATACTCTCTGTCTATCTGATGGCTCTGACACCCCACTGGCCTCCTGTCATTTTTAAACTGTGCAAGTGGGACATATGGTGGAAGGTTGGGGATAGGAGAAAAAAAAAGAAAGATAGAAAGAGAGGCTTGAAGGTAGAATTTTAAAAAATGAAAATATCTATTGAAGTTCTGCCGTTGCACTGGCATATACCAGGATGTGACAACAAAAAAAAAGTTAGATGAAAGCAAGAATTGAGCAGATGCAGAGTTTTAATTGTACTCTGACAACACTTGAATAGTGAAGGCGCTTGACTGAACATATTTAAACATCAACAGACTATATCATAGTGAAATGATGACAGTGTGGTGTAATTATTGTGCACAAACGAGACCATGATGGAGATAATTGGTAGCCTTTATCTTGCTCCAGTGGTGTCATAGGAATATTGCTACTTGCTTTTGTACTATGGTTTCTGTTGTCTCCGTCTGTTTACTTTAACATACTGAAAGTTAGTTTACTCATTAAGTGTCTGTCCCCCTCCTGAATCTTCTATTTGGTTTACATATTGTCGAAGAAATCCAGCATTTTCCAATCACAATCAGGCTCAGTGGCTCGCAGTATAAAATGCAACATACAGTAGAGGCTGCCAGGTCTCATTTACAAAATCAGAGGCAGAACACACTGAGGTAAAAGTTATGTAAAACAATATATACATTAAAATATACCAAATGGTTTTGATCTGTGTTTATATATTTCACTGTGTGAAAAAATAGGACTGATTTCAGATGAATTGATTTCAGGATGCATTAGAAGTTAAAATATGCCTATTGTGAATCATTGTCTATAAGAGGGAAAATAATTTCATTCTCTCTATGTATGTTAATTAATTGTGCATGTTTTTTTTCTTTATATATCAGTTACAAGTAAAAAAATATATATTTTCTAAAATCCAGTTGCACCATCTCCATGCCTGTTGTTATGTTACTGTGTTACACTAATCCTGTCTCATATGAATACACACATACGTACACTCATAAGCATCTATACTCCATCAGTGTTTTAAATTCAGTGGAAATGGTCATTTCTAATGTTGTGCTACAAAAAGGATGTCAAGTTTGGGTGTACAGTAGGATGCACGTGTAAGGATTTCCCTCTGACATCAGTGGTTCACAATTTGTTTGTCAATTTGCACATTTTTGTAATTTCACAATGGACACAATCTCCACCAATCCTTAACCATATGGTTTTAGTTTCCTAAACATAATAACATATTTTTCAGATCAGAATCTTAATACTCAGTATAAAGGCTGAAGAATAATGTATTCCACATTATGTTTCCCTGAAAAAGGTAGTTTGTCATATAAAATTTGTGGGAGATAATATTTGGTATGTATGTGATAACGTGAAAATATTTGTTTCTACAAAAAATACAAAACTAAATCCACATTCTCTTCTGCTTCTTTACTTTCCCTTTTTTGTCTTTCCTCTCCCGGTTGCACCTCATTCCTCCTCCTGCTCCTATAATCTTCCTACCCTTCCTGTCTGGCTCTGTCTTCCTCCCACCTCCACCCATTCTTCCCTCTCAGTGGGATCTCCCTGCTGGTGTTAAAGCAACAGGGCATTTCATCACTGCAGCTTCAGTCTCTAAGAGAGATCAGCGCTGGGAACGTCCACATTGCAGAGAACAGCCAGCTTTGTTACTACGACACTGTCAACTGGACGAGACTGTTCCGCACTGCAAACCAGAAGGTTTTGGTCCGCAACAACCGAAGCCCGCAAGAATGTTGTAAGTTAATACCAAAATCATCAAAAAACACAAATGATCCACACCAAAACTGAAATGGAGTGCCATCAAAAATAGTTAGCCTTGCTTCCCCGTTGGCTAGTTATCTAAGACACATAACATTTAAATACAATGTCCCCAGTTTGATTCTGCACTGTTTTACTGTTTGCTTGCCACATGTAACAGAAACACAATGAAAAAGCATTTTTTTCCAAATCTGGATGTAAGTATACTTGTGATGAATTGTTCAAAGGATCTGGTGTTACGAAAAACAGATGATCATACAAACAAGCTGTATGACATTATACATCTGCACAAAGCTGCAGCTGTTACAGTAAAACATTCAGAATAAATTCAGAAAATCTCACCTTTTTGAGCTTGAAAAATCTAAATTCTAACAATAAAGCTGCCATGTTGTGTCTTATTGAAACTCTTGTTTGCCCGCTCAGTTTCTTTTATAACCAGTTTTGTCTGAAATGTTTGTGTGATGCTCACAAATATCCTTTGCTGCTTTCATATATGTGACACTTGGCATCTTTAGATTTTTATGGTGAAAACTCCATTCAAACCCAGTGTCCAAACCCAAAAATAATGATATTAAAGGGCAAGTAAGTAACAATGTCTAAAAACTGTAACATGTCTCCGCCTTTGGATCCCACTAAACAGAGGTCATACACAACCACAACTACTGCAAGTGATATTTAGCCCAAGGTAAAAAGATCCAAGAAATCTGTAAGCCATGGGATGATGAAAAAGCCTTTGGACAGCAACTCTTGGGCTGTTATCAGAACTATGAAATTAATGAAAAATATAACATCAAACCAATTTCTAAGGCTCTGATCTGGGATATCCTCTGACAAATTGTTGAGCGACTTTTTTTGAGTCACTGAATATTGGGGAACGCCACATGAGGGTTATTTAATTGCACTGAGCTGTGTGTGTGAAATGAAATGTGATGTATTTTTGTATTTTAGTCGTACTTTTAACATCAGTTGTACAGCTGCAGGCACCATGCAGAGAGTTTTCTTCTTTGTATTTTGCTTTGACAAAATGTATTCATATTTATTAAAAAAAGGGGGCTAAAAAAAAAGGCTACAGATTGAAAGATTATGGAGAAATATGTTTGAGATTTACTCTGGAACACATAGGACTCAGAAACTAAGGGTTTGAAAGAATTTGGGGGGGCTGACGTGACACAAAATCAACTTTAGACAAAACTCTGACCAGCAACATTGACACTAGATATATATAATAGAAACACACTTGTCCTTTCTGTTATTCTTTGTCTGGTGTTATTCTTTGTCTGAGTTTATGAGCTATTATCTCATTAATTGAGATAGACTAAAACAACTTAAAAAATCATCCCATAATTAGACTAATTAACCAACAGAACCATTCAGACAATACAAGATGGCCAAATGAAATTAGGCAAATAACTGAAATGACGAGACAAAAATTGTGTTTCTAAAAATGGAAGAGCTTTTATTATATCACTGCCACAAGTGTTAGGACATTATTAATTTATGTATAATGTTCATTAATGAGCCAGTATTTGCATTATTGAGTTGGCCCCTTTTCGCTGTTCATGTGCTCCTTTCCCCTGAGCAGTTCCTTAGTGTTGAACACACACACGCACAAACACACACACACACACACACACTCACGCACATACTCTTCAGTGACTTTGAAGACTTTGGGTGAGACTCAAGAGTCACACACCGCTCTCCTTGTCATGGCGCAGCATGTGTGCATTAGAGTGCACTGTATAAGTGAGGATGTGTGTGGGTGTGTGTGTGTGTGTGTGTCTACACTTGATTGAGCCTAGCAGGAACTTGAAAGGGCAGGACTCACACCCGCAGCAAAGACAGAGGAGGAGTTTGCATATGCCCATTTATTCATTTGAGTATGTGTTCAGTTGTATGTAGTAATATCAGTGGGTAGAAACCTGAAAACAAGGTAACCAGTTTTAACAGTAGCATTTTTTTTTCAGCTGAATGTAACAGCCAATGATATAATGATGTTTCATCCTATTTAAAGCAAATACAACATTGTCATTCCATATGCAGTGGATACTTTTATTTTGGCTTGACCTTTTCACTATTAAAAAAAAAAAAAAGTTAGAAGTTTATCTTTCCTGCTGTCAAACACATCAAATTTCTGCTCAACCATTAAGGTCACAGTTTTTTGACTGCACAATTTTACAGTTTGCTTTGGATCTTATAGAAGAAGATGTTCTGTCCTTAGCTTGACAAGCTGGTCTTCAAATCGTCTGTTCTCTTCAAGTCTGCTTTGGATGACTTGTTTTTTTTTGTAGTGTGCTTTAAAATGCTGGATTTCTTTTAATTGAGGAACAGTCAGTACACAGGAGGAAGTGTAGTCCTGATCAGCATTACTAACCAGCTAAACCATGACATCAAAGTTAAAGTATTATCAGTAGCACACAAATTATCCTTTAGATAGAGGCATTGTCTGTTTTTAGTTAACCATGGTGTGCAAACAAGACAGTCAGTCATGATTTAGTTTCATTACATTTCTCAAAGGTCTTTAGAAAAGAAGAAGAATCTGCACACTTGGGCCCAACGCAAACTTTCAACAATAAAGCCAAGTCACTGGAACTTTGTCTGAGTAAATAGTCTACGTATAATGTAAAGAATCCCCGATATGGGATTAGAGTAAAGTTAAAAAAAAACAGAAAAGAACTAGTTTTCTCAAATACCACACCCATTTAGTTGTCCTGTGTTGCACAATGCAGGGATCATTTTTCCAGATGCCTGCCTGCATACTTAAGCCTTTTCCGTGGCTGGCCTGCTTCGCTTTCAATCTTGCCTTTGATACAGAAGAGAGGGGCGCAGGAAACTAGAGGCAACACTTGCATTTTCTTCAACCCCTTTAATCTGATAACTATCACCATAGTTCATAGACAGGTTTTTTTTATTTTTCACTCAATATTTTATTGTATTATGTGTTCTGTTTTTTTTTTCTTTCGTTCTCTTTGATTTGACAGATTTTTTGTCTTTGTCCTGTTTCTTTCTTTCTTTCTTTCTTTCTTTCTGTCTTTCTTTCTTTCTTGCTTTCTCTCTTGCTTTATTGCCAAGCCCTTATAATCATCAGTCTTTTCTCCCATTTCTCGTGGGACTCAAAAAGTAACCTGTCAGCTTGAGCCCCATGGGCTTTTGTTTTCCAACCGTGTCAGAAACATCTGAAGTAGGCATCTTTTTGATCTTGCAAGTGTTGCATAGTTAAAAATCCATCCAACTTCTCCTCCCTTGATTATTTCCTTTTTTGTAGCACCCATCCATCCTTCTCCTTATCTATCCCTCCGCATGGTCAGTTTACCTATGGCGCTGGACGCACAACAGAGTTGGTTTAATCTGTTGTGAATGGCAATGCTTTCATCCTCTGCCCTCAAAGAGGAACACTTGATTTCTGTTTTCTCCATGTATCTATATCCTTCTGTCTGGATTTTTAAGCATTTCTGAACATGGCTATGGCTGACACTGAGGCATAGCCCTTAGAATACATTTGGCCAGGACCTCAAAAACAGTAGGGGCCTTTTGAAAATCATGTCCATATCTATGGAGGAGAGGAGAGGAGATGAGGGGAGGGGAGAGGAGATGAGAGAAGAGGAGAGAGAAGAGAAGAGATATACAGACTGTTTTAAAATCCACTGACAAGGGGAAAATCATCTCAGATGCAGATGGGATGATAAAAGTTCCCAGTGTATCTGCAGTGTCACTGTGTTACTTCAACACTCTCATTTTGTCACTGTAATGCTCTCAGATGTAGCAACCTTTGTGGGAGCGAGTGCTGTAGGGGAACAGAAGAGAAACAGAGAGTAAGAGATAAACAGTAGAGTAGATGTAATGGCCTATATGGAAAAACAGAGAGGCAGAAACAGAGAGAACAACATAGGCTACTGATTGTTCACTATGAATGGGATGGGAAAAAGGCATTTTCTTTCTATGACTGAAGGCAATCCAGAGTAAATCAAATCAATACTTTTCTTCATTGTATCTTGAAAGCTCAGGCTGCTTTTATTAGGGCTTTACCTGTTTCCAAACACCCAACAATACTTGTTTTTACTGTGAAGCTATGAATTTGTGCGTTAGGCAGGTATGAGTTTTTGAAAGCAGATACTGATATTTTTGGATCGAGGCCAAGAGCAAATATTTAATTACCAAGAAAGATTTGCTGGCAGGCTGTGTTTCAGAATGAAATGTTGCTCAGCGATTCAAACCCTTCAAATAAATACAGACAATAAAGTTTAAGGGTTCATTTTTCATGCTCTCTTTAAACAAACACCTGCATGGCATCCACAGGTGCTCTCTACGTCCCACTAGAGCTTCATCATTGTTGGCTCAGCAATTTTATAACGGAGCAGCATGTAGCTCCCACCTTTGTGAACCCTAGCACACAGTACTGCGCACACACAATTTATATAGATTCAGAACATACAGTATATACACACATACTTGACAGCCATCTTGTGATGTTTCAAGAAGTTTAAGTGTTGACAGGATGGAATAGGAGTATTATGTGGGAGGATCAATGTCGTCTTTCAGTTCATCCAGGAGGGTAATTATATTGTGACTGTTACAGTCTATGATGTTTTCTTGTTCAGGGAGTAGAAATAGCGTAATCCTTCAGCACGTCTTTGATTTTTGGCCTACACTCTTTCCTCTGTCTTACTGCAATTACTGCTGCCAGTGTTAAGTCATTCAGACAAAACACACCTTTTATAGGCCACCACAAATTAACAGCTACTCTATGGAGGCAGAGAAATTTAATGCAAAAATAGACCCTTTCAAATTGTGTGTGCTGTCATTCATCTAACCCTGTGTCATTTTATAAATACATGTGATTATTTTGGCTATTATTGCCTCCAGCTAATTTGGGGCCATTTATTTCCATCTGCACTGACAGAATCAACAAAGCACACTTCCATTTTATATGAATGTAATTCTTTGCTCTTATGCTGTCTTTTTTGTGTGTGTGTGTGGAGCAGCCAAGGAGCGCATGGTGTGTGACCCGCTGTGTTCAGATGCAGGGTGTTGGGGTCCTGGCCCAGACCAGTGCCTCTCCTGCCGAGACTTCAGCCGTGGACGAACCTGTGTGGATAGGTGCAACCTTTATGAAGGGTGAGTTATGCAAGTGCATGCACACAAACAGTCAGTTTTGTCAACACACATTGTTCATATGTCATACTGACCTGCAGATTACAGTTCTAGATGGGTAAACGGATGTATGGTTGGAGGTTAAGCAGCATTCTTGCTCCTTGACTGACTGAGAGAGACAGCAGACAATGCATTGATTGACAAGACTGGGTCAAAACCTAGTATATGGCTGGATCGTGTATGAAATTCTTTTAATTTGAAACGACTGATACAGGAAGTGGCAACCAAGTCCCCAGGAAGTGTGCTGAGCTTTGACTGAAGTCAATTTGACATAGGACCTTTCTCAATACCAAGTACACCAAGTTCGGACTTGAATATTTGCTAGTTCGGACTTGGCAAGTTCGACTTGGGAGTACAGATTTCTGAAGACGGGGGACACAGTACGATCATTCTGCAATTGGTGTTCCTGCTGACAGAAGCAGCTTCAACACAACTACCTGACTGTAGTGTGCTGTGACAAAATAATATCAAGTCAAAGCTCCACTAACACTTTTTTCTCTCAAAAACATAACCTCATTGACAGAGAGGTGCAGTAAATTATGTTATTCAGTCTGTAATGCAGCTATAATAAAAATCCAAACTGTTATGTAGCTTTATACAATAAAATGAAATTTAATATAGACTGATTTTTTCTTTTAAATACATTTTTATATTTATTGAAATGTGGTGATATCTGTACATGAACCCCAGAAGCAGCACTGTTGTTCTGTCCAGTAAAAACATGAAGCTTCACTTTACATTCAGACAAACTAATGTGGCAGCTACAATTTCATCTGTTGTACATCTTCATTTATCTTCCAAAGAGAATTATATCTCAAAATGCTACAGAGACATTAGAGCCAGCAGTAAATTACCAAAGAGCTGCACAGATCATTTCCTCAGGTCATGTTCTACCTGGGATGATGACAGACGCTGACTGGCCGATCATCTCCGGCCAGTCTCACCCAACCAGCGTCACCCAACCAGCGTCTCCTCACATCTCAGAATTTTTAGCCTGGCTCAAAATCTCCGCCATCGCTGCCAGTTGGTGCAAAATGCATTCTGGGATACTTGGCTGTCCCAAGCTTCGGCAGCCTTCAGCCAACCAATGGTGTAACTTCATCACCCAGTCACTCAGTCACTCAGTCAGTCAGGGATAGACATTCACATTTATAGGGCTGGTCATTGCAGTTCAGCTAAAAATATAATTTATATATAAAAATATAAATCTACTGTATGCCAGTATTCCCTCCGCAACGCACACTTTAGAATACATGAAAAGAGAGAGAATAGATTTCATAATAGATTTTAGATTTTATCCATGGAGCTCTATGTTGCTATTATGAACAGGGCAGGCCAGGTTATGCTCGAGGCTAGGAAGTTATGTACTGTTAGGAAATATCCTGCATGTATAGTGGAATTTAGCGAAAGACTCATGGGGATGGGGTAACGCCTGGGACACACTGGATGCGTGAACCTCAGCAGTGCGCGTGTGTCGCTGAACTGCTGCGTCTCACGCGCTTGCAGCATCCACTGGCAGCCCTATCTTTCTATCGTGTTCCCTGTCTATTTCTGCTGAGAACCGCGTGTCACGTGGAGAAAATAGGCGAGACCTTGAATCTCTAGATGACACGACGCAGCAGCCTCACGTGGGCTGTGTGGCTGCTCTGACCTGTTAACATGGGCGCTGCAATGAAAAGCAAGAGGTTCCATGACGCACAAGCACTGCTCACGCATCCAGCGTGTCCCAGGCGTAAGTCAGGGTTAAGGAGCGATCAAAGGTGCAGGTGTATGCCTTTTGTTACTTTTCTGTATCTTTTACCAACCCACAAGGACCTGTGTTTCCACTTTGTTTGTATGAAGGAAATCTATTCACTTTCTCTTCTTTTATTTGTGACCAATTTTTTAATTTATTTCGTTTTCCACAAGGACCTCTGTCAATAACATAACATAAACAAAATAAATTAAAAAATCGGTCACAAATAAAAGAGGAGAAAGTGAATAGATTTCCTTCATACAAACAAAGTGGAAACACAGGTCCTTGTGGGTTCACTGGTACTGTGCACAGGCCTTAAAAACTGCGCTGAGCTACTGTGAGCAGCTGTGATCAGAGGTCGTTCTGTAGTCATGCTGTCCTTCAAATGTCCTGAGGACAGGTACAGAAGGGAACAGGCCTTGCTCATTGTTACTACAAGTTAGAAGTTTGAGGTCTGCACAAATTGTGAAGAGCTTGTATATCTTTTCCTCTAACCCTGACCTCTATACATCTCTTTTTTTTCTTCTTGTTGCTCACATAATAAAACAAATTACTAAACTCCATAAATTCTGTTCTCCTTTACTGTGGTTTACCTAGGATGTGATAACATCTTAATTCTAAACTGAATGATTTACCAAATGAATAATGAATGTGGCAAAAAAAGCTGCATTTTTTCCCCCAGTGTATAGTCTGGATTATTCTGGCTATATCGAGCTGGCCAAATTGTGGCTAATTTAGAAAGCAAAATAGAAAAGAGACTTTAACAAGAGCAGAACTTGAGGGCAGAATTCCAATCTATGAAATACAGGAGGATGAGAAAATAATTGACTACATGTTCACACTATTGTGTGCAGTGGACAGTGTGCAAATGTATCCTGGATTTACTTAAAGGGGACCTATTATGTTTATTTCCAGTTCTATATTTTTATTCTAGGACTCAAGTAGAGTAGCTTTGAATGATTCACAGTTCAAAAAACTCCTTATTTAATTTATACTGGCCCTTTATGCAGCCCCTCAAGTTACCGCCGATGCAAACCCAGCATTTCCTGCTTTTTCCACTTCATATTAAAAACCTTTAAATTTAAGATAAATAAATAAATAAATAAGCTTATTTTTTTTGCTTTTGCTTGTCTCCCATATCTGCCACCACTTTCTCCTCTCTGCCAGGTAAATCACCACAAAGCAAATCTGCAGCACAGACACACAGATGACTAGGATTAATAGGGTCCCTGCCTTGACGCTATTCCCCAGTACACCACCTTCTTTGAGTATGAATGAAATGCATTTTACAATACCCCTTCAGTTAACCCGGGACATTTCCTACTTTTGCCATTATGTACCAAGGAATGGCTTCAGTATCCAGGAACCAATCGATCCTGCCCAAACTTATCATTCTTCTCGTGTTGCTTACATGTATATTAATTGTGTGGTGCAAGATTCACACAGCAGACAAAATCAGACCAACTTAATTTATGTTCCTAAACAAAATGCTTCATTTTTGGATTGGTTCTCAGAGCTGTTATTAATCATTTACTTTAATTATAAAAAGGTAGGTAGGTTAGGGTGACTTCAAACTCTATGTTGACAATCAAGCAGGCTCTGAAGCAATAGATTACATATTTATGCTTTATAACACACTGGACTTTGTCATTGGTCAAATACCAATAACTCATTCTCTTGCTTCTGATTATCACAGTATTTATTTTGCTGCAACAATATGCAGTGAAATCTTCACTTTGACACTCATTACAATTATGAAATGGTATCTAGAGTCCACATTTTATTAAACATTTTAAGATTCAACCTTTAAAAGTGAGCTAGTAGGAAAAGTAGATTTGGGCCAGTCACAAGATAAATCAATACAGTACTTTACAGCTATTGAAGAAATTCAGGTGCCTCATGTGCACAGAGTAACAAGTGCACTCAGATTGCATTAACCACATAAAAAATGTTTTTATTTCAAGTAGGCTGATTGTTACGCGTAATTGCTCTTAGGTCTCCCACAACTTGCACAGAATGTTGCTAGAACAAAACAAAAGTTCACATCACTCCTATTTTAAAGTCCTTAGAGTTTACGATAGATTTTAAGATCCTAATACTTGTCTATAAATGTACTGACTCTACATAATTGATGTGCTCCAAAGTAACTACATGTCCCCGGTAGAGCCCTTGGATCCACATACATGCTGTACTGCTTACTGTACCAAAAACAGGCAAGACGTACAGTAATGAAACTGCTCTCCGCTGTACTGAGAATTTTAAGTGGCAGTTAAACATTTTTGTCTTGCTCTCCTAATTTGCCAAATTAGTGTGTAGACTTTTATATTAACGACTATTTTGTGTTAACTTCAACTGTGACTTAATTTCAAAGGTGTTCCCTCCCTTCCCATCCCAGTTCCTAAGCAGCATAATATATGGTCAATTACAAACCTTGGATAAAATAAAAAATAAATAAAAAAGCAATAGAAAGTGTTTGTCAAGTCTTTATGGTAACCAATGTCCAAGAGATGGACAAAGCTGGTGCAAACTCTACCTCAGCAACCAGTACAGTAAAAGAAAATACAGAGCTGTGTCACTGCCAAGTGGAAATAGAATGGCCTCTAGCTGCAAATACGTAATCAAACATGCACTCCTCATCGAGGATACCCACTTTCCAGTCCACTTTAGATGCCTTTTGATCATATTCAACACATTAAGGCAGCTGGACTTATGAAAGAACTTTTCCATATGTATTGTCTGAAAGGTTAGCAGTTTGAACAAACTGTGCCAGGCCTCAGGGTTTGTTTTGTAATTAACTAATATTGCTGCAACACTATTATAAAAGAACTTCCATGTTACCAGTCCAGGAAAAATCGCACTGATTCCCATATGAAGAACTTGACATAACTCCTGCAGGAGCATTGCACTTACGTTTCAGGAGAGTGAAACAGCAGTGAAATGTGTTCCATTCATCTAATCAAGGGATAAATATGAGCATAAATCAACTCATCCTACCCAGCTATGGATATGCATGATTGTACTTTTTTAAAATAATCCTCAATTGCACGAACACCCGCTGCATAACCTGCCCATCAAAAGTGAAATTATAGCTCAAGAACAACCCAAGGCTCTTTGTAACAGCTTTCAAGTTCTGCAATAATTTCTCTATTTGCTATGGATGATAATTATAAGCCAGGGGGTGAAAAGAACAATTTAAGACGTGGCGGTAACTCTCGGTTTAAAAGGCACCTGCAGAGTGCCAAAACAATAGGGGTCCCTTGACTTTAAAAGTATGTATAGCTTGATGTTATCCACCTCACAATGGAAGGTGAGAAGACCATTCCCCTGCTGAGTTTCATAAATAACCTCTTAGATATTTTGTCTTGCAGAACCACTGGAAAGATGCTTTAATTTCATAGTCCCAACCTGGAATTTTTTGTTGGTCGCATGAGGAGGAGGTGAACCAGAAGGGATGTTAGGGCAGGGGGGCTAGGCGTGTCACTGCGTGTCACAGTCACAACTTGCGCACGGGGCCACGCCCTGCCTACCTGTCCACCTGCACGCCAGCACCACCTACACCATCAGCATCACCAGCACAAGCAGCACGTCATCCACCAAACACTGTGTAAAACCCCAACTCTTCATTCTCTTAGCATTCCCACGTCACACTGTATGTTTCATGAGTCATACTTTGAATCATGAGTCATACAGTTTTTGTTCCGCTGCCCATTACCAATTGATGTGGATTGGTTTAGCAGTACAACAGACCTACCTGAAAGGCTACCGTGGAAGCACGTAGACCGTCTTCAGGTGAATATCAAAAACTTGGAGGGCAGAGTTAACCTTGAAGTCTGAGTTTAGCATGCTGAACCATGTATGTTGATTTCCATGTTGAAAATTTAACTAAAATGTCAAAGTATTGGACCAGATAGAATATAGTCTCAACAGTTCCTGAAAAACACATTTCAAATTTCTCAACGTTGAATGTAGAAGGTGTCTGCATGTATCTGATTGTGTACATCAGGTTTTTAAGGAAAAAAAATTATCACACTGATGATGTAGAAGTTTCAAAAACTCATGTATCAAATATGATACACTTGACGTTATTGTGCATTCATTTTTCATTCAGACCAAGGTATAATAACAACAGCATGGGTCAGACAGCCACATGACAACAAGGACCTTGAATATATCTCAAATGATAACTGTGAAATATGCTTACAAAGTCAACATAGTTTTAAAGTTACTGTTCAAAATGCCAAACATGCAGTTTTGTCTGTCCTGTGTAAGCCATTTGAAATGATTGTTTATTTAGCATAAAATCCATATGAGGGTTTATTTTTTATTGAATGCAAATGTGTTGCTGTGTTTTTGTACCATGAAAGACAGAAAATACAGAGAAGCAGGACACATCAGTACATCATGCAATAGCCTATTAGTCTTAAGCGTCAGTGATATTTTCCAGCTACACTGCAGCCTTTATTATTTCACCCAGCACACACCCAGACAAAGGCTTAACTCCCCTGCCTCCTGGAAGGTTTTATGAAGGCCAGATGAAGCATAATTAATACTAATTTGATTTCGATCCCACTGGGCCATTTTTTTTTTTTTTTTTTTGCCATTGCAGAGATGGAATGCTGTTTTCGTTTCAGACCAAAAGAGAAGTACCCAAAACTCATTCTCCTTGTCCTATAGTGACAAAGGCAAAGTGCCAACTCAGTCGCACTGTGGTCAAATTTAATGACTTTTTGAGGCCACTTTGCTGTTCTACTATTATAAGGGGATTGCAGAAATTGAATAACAAGGCACTTAATTGAAATGATTTTTGAAAACATTGCACCTCTCACAGGTACTGCACCTTTCAACTGCGTCGGACTTCTGACTGATGGTATCAGTATTACAGCCAGCTGATTAGCAACAATGCTTGTGGGTGTAACAGGAGTGTGTCCCACTCCTGTGTGTGTGTGTCTGTGTGTGTGTGTGTGTGTGTTTGGCACTGCCTACTGCTACGACTACATCTACTGATCTTTATTTCCAAAGCATGCATTGTCAGAAACAGTGCTCATACTGGAAGGTTCATTCAAGCAGATTGAAACTGACAAATCTACTCCAAATGATTATTTTCTCTCTCTGTCTCTCCATCTGTCTTCTTGGTTCTGAAAATGGCATCCTGAGCTCTTCATTAATTAGGGTATTTTTGATAGAAAAGGATCATTCATACACTTCAGTTCAAGCTCTTAAAGAGAATGCTCTGGAAAATAATTAAGATTGAGATGAACATTTAGCAAGATTTCAACAGATCATTGCCGTTGGATTTTGTTTTCTCTCGTAGATTGCACACATTGTCTACCTGGTTATTCCACTCATTTTGCAGACATACATATTATGAAAATGTGCTTCCATTGAGTTTTTTACATTCCATATAATGAAATGTAGACCAGTCACAATGTAATTTTGCAGTGTTTTTATGTTAATTCTGCGTTATGCTTTGTGTCTTTTCAATCACCTGACAGATTCAGAGAACTGTAATTTTAATGTCAGAGCCATTTCTTTTTTTTTTTTTACAGGCACATTAGCAGAGAAAATAGTTGATATCAAGAAATGTTTTGATGAAACAATGAAAACAATAAGTGTTAAAAAGTCACATAATGAAACACTATAGACATGTCAGTCAGGACATTCACATCAAGATTTTAACCATTTATCGCAACAGTAGGCATTTTAGTTTGGTGCTGTGGCTCTGCTCATATGCTGTTCTGGAACAAATGTTAGCAAACTTGACACAGACCCCACCTGGCAGAGCCTGAAATACACAACATTTGATGAACATACATTACCAGTGAAAAGTTTGGACACAGTTTCTCATTCAAGGAAATAGGATGATGTGAAAAAACCTTTGACTAGCATATTACAAAGAAACTTTCAACATATACAAACAACTGACTGCTAATACAGGAGATCAGCATTGTTGAACACAGACTGAATGAGCGCTGCATGTTTATATAGGCCACCTATTGCGAGAGGTAGGTCATGGACGGATATGATTGGAAGATGTATGGAACATGTGACTATAAACTGACTTCCGTGCCTGCCTGAACAGTTATCTGCATTACATCTGCATTATTACTTTTAGAATTTGGTGGTGGTAGATGTAGTACAAATGCCTTGTTCATAATTTATGGGTCCTCAGAACACCCAGTTTTATACTTTTCTCTTACATTTCCAGCCACTGACTAAACCTATCATCAGAATAATGAAAATTAATGATTTGAGACACTCCTTGCTTTCATAAGCCACGCCATTTTGGGTAAAACAGATGTTTTTTATGTTCATATATTGCTTAGCACAGCTTTATTTTAAATAAATGTGTTAAATGATTCGGTCAAATAGAATAAAAGTCTTGTCGATCAGCTTTTTCACTCCCTTCATATTCTAGCAAATAGACCCATCTTATTAAAATGGCAATAACAGGATGAATTTAGATTACATCCAGATTGGCTGGGAGACAAAGACATTCTCATTGTGCTATATCTCACAAATAATGTTGTGCTCCCCCTCTTGTCTTTCACCCTTGTATCTCTCTCTCTATTCCCCACCTGTCTCAATCCCTCCTTCCCCCCTTTCCTTCATCTCTCTCAGGGATATCCGAGAGTATGCCAACAGGTCAGTGTGTGTGGAGTGTGATGCCCAGTGTGAGCGAGCTGACGGTGACTCTTTGACCTGCCACGGTCCGGTAAGCTTGCTCTTAGAGACAGCAGTAGTGAGGCAGACTGAAGCATTCATTCCACTCACATTGTGAATATAGACTGAGAAGAGTTCGGCTATTTGAGCAGTTTGTTTTTGTTTCCTTTTATCTAGTTGTTAAAGAGGAATAGCATTCAGCATAAAAAAAAGTAATATACATGGAGGCTTTTTCCATTATTGAAAAAATAAACAGCACTTTATCTGTAAAGTTAGAAGCCACAGAGTCAAGACTAATAATGTACCAGTAAACAGTAGTATTATTAAAAAAATTTTTTTTAATGTGATGGGGGGGTTGTGTGCATGCTGTTTTAGCTAAGCTCAGCATTATTCTGTATGCTAATTTGCAGTGTGTTTGCATTCAGTACGTTAATGTGTGCACATTGTATGGTTCTGGTTTTATTCTATGTCAGCTATCAAACATTCACAGTAACAGTAATATCTTTTTTTCTCTTTTGACCATAAGTGTGTTTTTTGTTTGTTTGCTTTTTCAACCAAGAGACATTTATACTCCTATCAAATGTTTGCACAAGCTCTTAGCGAAGCATAGCAGTTTGTTGAAAGATTGTTTGGTAGCAGCTGTACATTAGAAAAATGCCAGAGTGGGAAAAAAAAAATTCCTGACCTTCATTTCTGTCTGCCTTTCCTACACATTACACCCACAGCCACATGAGGCCCTTGACCCTGCGCTTTCTCTTAAAATCCTATCTTGCTGTTTGATAGAGAGGGATGATTTGCGACAGATGCAAGCCAAAGGGGCCATGTGCTGTCGTTTGTGCCCCATCACACCCTGTCAGATAGTTTTTTTAAATAAAGTTTAGAAGTGTGGAACATGATTTTATTTTTCCAAAGCCACAGTAATGTCTGTATGCGAGCATGGAAAGCAAAGGCCAAAGTAAGCACATCTGTGGCTGTTGGCTTGAGTATAGTGCGGTTGTTGTTGTTGGAGGATATTTGGTGGTTTGACTATTATATACTTGGCTAACCACTTGATACCTCACAGCCCTGCAGTCGACTCTCTTAGACAAGTGATGGGAAGGTGGATGCAATAAAATAATATGGAAACCTGCAGGTTACTTCCAGCAGTTTGAGGGAAAAAAAAGTGATTTAAAAACAAGAGCCAACACTTGTGCACATAAGTGCTCTGTAATGACTTAAATTAGCAGTGTAAATATTTTCATGCCTCAACTAGTTAATTAGAACAAATGTAAAATCAATAGGGCTATGTTCACATCATTATCTCTTTTTGGCCCATATAGATAAATTATCCCCTTAAAGATTTGAGGCTTGCATATGAAAGGTTATATCTATTTAAATAAGACTTAATAAATGTGACTTCTCCAGGACTGTTTCAATATGTCTTTATTAAGGTGTAATTTTCATATACAAGTATCGTGCATTCTCATGCAGTATTTGCGCCTGAGTGTGTCTGTGCATGTGTATGTGTGTGACTTGTCAAGGTGTGTATTATGGAAATGTCCCAGGGTAGCTCCCCTGGGATAGAGACCCTGTGTAGACATCACATGTGCAGCACAGGCACACAAATGGATTACAGCAATCATGTTATGGCCACAGAGCCCATAGTAATTACATTGCAGTTTACACATGGTGATTTGATAGGCCTAATGTCCTGTGTAGAGGGAGATTGGAGATATGACAATAGCCATGAATACAGGCCCTGTTACGAACAGAATATGTGATGAATGCTAGATCTGATGTTGTTGCTGTTGTTGCTCATTTCATCTTCAGAAAGTCCATCTATTACTCTGTCTTTACTGAAAGACTGGAGCAAGAGCTTCCACTTACATCTCACAACAGGTACTAGAAAACTTTAGTTCAGTTCAGTTGAGCTCAACTCAAGTATCACACTGAATACTTTTGCAGAACAGTCTCTCTGCAAAAGACAGTTAATTAGTTTGTTAGTTAGACAAAAATGTTAAGACATATGTCCTTTGGTGAGGAAAATATATCTCAACTCTCTCCTCTAACCTCTTCAGTTCTCCTCCTCTGTCCTAGTTCCTACTTTTTCTCCATTATATTTCTGATCAGTTTGAAAAATCACAAAGCTGTTGTGTAAATTACTATAGTACCATCATGACATATATTTAAAGATATTTTGTTTCCTCCTGAATGAGGTTGATACTTTGCATGTTGCTGTCTGTCAGGTCCTATATTCATTACACTCTCTCAGGCAATATACTGCTGCCATCTGAGAGAAATTTCATTTTCTGACATATAAACTGTTCACTTTGATATCTACCTACATAAAATACACTTAAATTCAGTGGGGTGGCTTTATATTCCTAGTGGACATTGAATTGCGTCATTGACTAGTATCCTATTCATGGGAGCTACAGTACCACATCCATCTTTTTCTAATTTGTCCCACGTTTTTCTACCTCCTTTCCTCTCTACATGTTTTATCTTTTCCACCATATCATCCATGCTTAAAGTTTTTGTGGTGTGACTTTAGTGTGAGAGCATTTTTAAGGACTCCAGTAGATAGCACAATGTCAGATAGAGTATGATGTTATATCACAGTAAAATATCATGTAAATACTTACTCATGTACCTGATCATGACTTGAAAAGCCTTTTATGTGGCTCTTATGTGGCTGTTTGAAGTTAGGTATAAGCTCTGACACCATAAAGAGTAACGGTTAATCCGCCTGGGATACTAGTGTGATTTGCTCATAGAAGAGAAGGAAAATACAGGCAAACATTTAGTGAAGCACACCAGCAAGCTAATTTAAATTTACAGCAGGGTACTTTGGTCACAACACGGTGCCTCCCTGTCATTTTTTGGTTGTCCCAATACCCTGCTGGACCAAACCGTGTTTGTTTGCTCTGTCACATAATTTAGCTTGCTGATGTGATGGGCTTATTGGATACACACACACTAATAGCCACAGGTGGGAAGACACTCATAAAAGCGAAGTGCCAGGCTCGACGCTAAAGCCAGTGAGAGCAGCGAGACTTTCAATTTGCATAATTATGCCAGGGTGAATGCATATTCACACACACAAAGGCTACAAAGAACTCAAGCAGAAGCATTAGTAGTCACTCATACACTAATCTCTATAAACAGATATCTGCATATGAATTCAAAGTCTGTAGGCAAGGGACAAGATTTTGGTATCGGAAGCATTCTGGTTTCCATTTCCGTTTCTGGTTTTCCAGAAACAGTCCATGTGGGGAGTGGAAGAGGTGGAACACATTAGCCGAATGTTGTCTGGACCTAAAACATCCACAAAAAGTATCAATGTTTGTGTAATGTGTGGAGAAACGTTCCACTCGTGTAATGAAAGAAACAGAACTCTTTCAATTTGCTTTAGCCAGTTGCTAATCGGACTGTAAACAATGACCAGCACACAGTAGAGAAAGCCCAGATATCCGGTGTAGCCCCGAAATATTGGCCATTGCCCCCAGAGGCTATATTGTCATCAGACGATAACCAGTGTATTTGAGATTATTCATACACGCACACACACGTGCCCATTCACAGATACTACTTGAGGTTATTTATGATCAAGCATTCATACAAGAACACTCCTCCACTTGGGAAAGCATAGTTATCTGCCTTCGCTATCATCTCTTTTCCTTGGTGACTCCTTGTTCAATGAGAACAGTATGTTTGTAATGTATGTTCTTATGTTAATTATCGTGCATGTGTGGAATTTGGTTATGGTTGTTGATTACTGTAGATTTCCACTTAGTGTGTTTATTTTTGTTACTGTGTGTGTGTTAGTGTGTGCGTGTGCTATTTGTCAATGAGATTTTCTTTAGGCCTGTTGATGATGCGAGGCCTGTCTGGGAGAGCTCTTCGCCTCTCTTCCTCTCCTCCCCGACCTCCTCCCTCGCCTATATTAGCTCCATAAATCCTGTTCTAGGCGGATTGTTATGGTCATTGTGTGTGCTGTGAGCGATGGTTATTATCTGCCTGCTCCGCTCACACTGCTTTATGCGTCTTGTCTGCCCCCCTCCCTCCCTGCCTCCCTCCCCCCTCAACAGTCCCACTTTCTCCCTCTTTTTCTCTCTCTTATTCACACTATATCTCGCTCGCTCTTACTGCCTCTCTCCTCTGCTCTGGCATTCTGTATGCATGTCCACACTCTGTCTCTCTTTCCCTTATTACTCTACTGCACTTCTGTTTCCTTGTCTCTCCTCTCGCTGCTTTCACCTTCTGTCTTTTACTCCCTGTTATCTTTCTTTCACTCTCAAGCTTTCATTGCTACCCAGATGCAAGTACAGCAATTTAATCTATAAAGCCACTAAGACAAACTAGGCAAGTCGATCAAGGAGAAATATACTCATTGGTCATTATACTTTGCAAACTGAGGCTACAGCAGATATTTCATCCCCTAAATTTGTTACACTGTAGATTTGTTCTTTATGCCCGACTTAACACTGTCAAGTATAGGTAGGGTATATCTTCTCTACACAGAAAAAATTTAACTTTCTGCGCTTCCTGTTGAGAAAGCTGGGCTCACCAGAGATAACTGAACCTGGTGAAAAGTCATGAGTCATGAAGAAGTCAGAATTTGCAAGAAATTCATTCTTCCACTTGCCACTAACTTGCCTTTTTTCAGTTCAAATTTTTCTTTATTATAAGTGTTGTAATACTGCTATAATGCGATGTCCAAACTCTTACAGAACAGGCTTTGTCAGAAATTATACATGCTACTAGTCATCATCTGTATTAATAAAATAACAATAGTTCAGTCATCCAACACAGATGGAATAAATTAATTATCATGCAAATGTAGAATATGTATATGGCTTACGTCTCAAAAGGAAACATTAAGCTCAGCATGGCAGGGAGTGCGGAGTGATGATACCAACTTCTCTCTAGGGTAAGGTATATAGAGCCTGCAGGTGGACTCTGGGGTGGAGGTGGGGCTTTTGAAATGTTATATAAACAGCAGCAGTGGCGGCGGCAGCAAGTAATAGCATAGCTTTGAGTGAAAGGCATGGCGGCAGGTGAGCAGAGCACTGACAATTGGATATATGTTTAAGTGAGAGGAATATACCATGTGAACAGGCTTGCAGGCCTCCCTTGATTTGTCAGTTTAGTGCCTTGCCAAATAGCAGCTCAGCACCTTGTTGATGGTCATTGACTTACTTCTCAGACCTGTATTATATGAATTTTATCCAGAACTACAGTATGTTGTCAAAATAAATATGTGCATATGAAAAAGCAGTTTTGTTTTATTTTCCACAGGGCCCAGACCATTGTGTGAAATGCCTTCATTTCAAGGATGGTCCCAATTGTGTTGAAAAGTGTCCCGATGGCCTGCAAGGTGCCAACAGTTTCATCTTCAAGTACGCCGAGGCCAACAATGAATGCCATCCATGCCATGCCAACTGCACTCAGGGGTGAGTGCTGTCAGAACAAAGATTAGTTAAAGATGTCGTGGTCAATGCTCATTATTACTTCAAAAAAGGAAGACACTTCTGTTACTTCAGTCTGTACAAGATGGACGGAACCAAACAGTAGTGATGTCTGGTGTTGTTAAATGTCATCAATAATAAAAATATAAATATATATATATACATATACAGTTCTACCATTTGTGTCTAACATGGTGTAAGCTTGGAAATTTGAATTCCTCACACAATTTAAGATAATGTCATTACTGTAATCCCTGTTAACACAGAGAACTGATGAGGGAAGTGATATACATATTGTGTGTACGTACATAGGTATGTACGTAGGTATGTGTATGTGAATGTTCATATTATGTATATTATTATTCCACTTACTTCACATATAACCCTCACCCCAACCCCAGTACTGCTTTGTCCTAACTAAATGTCCTGACTCTAACCCTAAGGGCTCGGTCACACCAGCTTTTTGAACTGCAAAGTACCAAAGTCAATATTGCAAAGGCATCGTCGCAATTAGTGGATTTGCTAGCAGAGGTGAAGTAAATTTGTGCTGAGCTTTAGTATTGAGTTTGGTCAGCTTTAGTATGCACATTGGCACCATTGACCAATTGTAAAATGTACTGACAAAGCTTACAAGTAGTCACTACATCACCAAGCTTTCAGCACCACCTATTTCAGAAGAAAAATTCCAAATGGATTTTTCTGTTTTTGCCGCTTTCTGGTTGACCTAACAGAATATTCTCGCTAAATTTTCTCATCCTCTTGTAAGTACATTTGGCTTTCATATGAGTTGTGGTTGAAGAGCTCTCACAGAAATTCCTGTTCAGTATCCATGTCCTGCAAACATAAAATTATAATCCGACATCTCGCGAGCCAGGAGGGATAAATAGAAAAGTGAATCAGAAAATGAGATAGAAGAGAGGAAGATTGGAAATGAGAGCAGTCAGTGAAGTCTCTTGCCAATCTCCATTGCTCACTAGCCACTGATCGCTCAATGTAATATTCAACAAGGGTAGGTGAGACAACATTTTGTCTCACAGGGAGTTTTGTCCACAGGGAGTTTATGTCACTTCCTTGGGTGTTATTTCTCCTCTCTTGAGTGACAGCCTCCAGCTCGCTGGAGCATAACAATGTAGTCGTGAATGGAAAACACCAGGCTGACACTTTGTCACAGGTACAGCTTCATAAGCAGGTCCGCCTCTCAAAAAGGCAAGATGAGAGAGGGAGAGCGAAGAGAGACAGACAGATGAAGAGAAAGAGACAGGAAGACAGGAATGAAACCAATATCCCTTACTAAATATTCAGAGGAGACACCAAATTTTTGGAGCTAGTGTCAAATCTGTCAAATGTGGCATATAATGGGAGATCTGAAACGCCAACAAGTCTCTTCTTAAAATGCACTTTTATCAGAAAGCATTTCTTGATTTACCTGAGCTTCCTTTTATTTCTAGGCAGCTCAGGTCTTTATTTTTTATCGTTTTAATCTCTTAAGCACTTTGTAACTGTGTTTTGAAAGGTGCTTTATGAATAAAGTAAAAACAAAAAAAAAAAAACATAGGAGGACTGGTGAAATTTAAAACATAACACAACTTTTTCATCTTTTTATCTGTCACTCATGTACACACACTGAAACTGAACTCGGGGTCAGTTCAGTGAGTTCTCAGACAAAATAGCTGCTGAAGAGAAACTAGGCTTCAGTTCAACAGCTGTATTCACAAAGGGTTCAGGTTAAAACATCCAGCTTCCACCAGGCAGTAAAACACATCAAGTGCACCACTACTAAAAAATGGAAAAAAAAAAAAGTAGGGAATATAAATCTTTAAAAACTACATCTTTAATATCTACAATTTCAAATGTTTCATTTATAGTATTTTGCCCTAAACTGTGCATGTTTTATTATTTCCTTGTGCATAATAAATGATGATTTAATGTACATTTTATGATATATTATCATATTGCTGACATGTGAAGGCTGCCAGAGATGTATGCAGAGATACAGTGAGGCTGCATGGAAAATTTAATTTTAGCCAGCATTATGGGCATCTCACTATTGCAAAAGTCTATACTCCACATTACTTGGGTTACATTATTGAGCGAGCTAGTGTAGCAAAAGGCTAATGAAGGTAAGTATCCATAGCAAAGAAATGTAATACACTTGTTACAGGTTTAGTTTTTGATTGATTATCAACATGGATACATATTTCTATCATTCAATATGTTACAATTGAAATTGAAAATACAAACCAGAAAATAATAATAGTGTAGCCTACAATATATCTATAGGTCTAGCATAGAGAACAACCATGAATTTACATAATGCACTGCCAACTGTTATACTGTATGCATCCCGTACCCCATCTTGTTTAACTGGGTTGAAAAGAGGATACACACAGGTCCTTGCTGTAACATTACAGGATCACATCATTTAGAGATATTATGGTGAAATATGAATGTTTGTGTATTTGTTGTTTATTTTTTTGCTCCGTTTGTTTACCTAGGTGTATTGGACCAAGGCTGCAAGACTGTATTGGCTGGATGGACAGGTACAAAATTACTTTCTGTTGAGTTCCTTTATACTCATCAAAAACACCTCACACAATAAGACACACCATGTACACGAACACACGCACACAGAGGAATCCCAGTAAGCAAAGTCTGTGATTAATGGCTAGCTCTAAGGCCCAAAATCCCTGTGAGTGTCCTTAATGCCTCTCTGTACATGCATGCTTGTGTGTGTGTGTGTGTGTTTTTATGTTTGTGCACAAGCAATTTGCCTGGTTCTTGATCAATTGATAGCGCTTTTGCTTTTGTTCTGAGGCCGAGGGCGAGAAAAAGGAACACAATGCTGCTAACAGTTTATAGCAAATGGATTCAAGATTTCATAAGAGAAACTGTTTGGCATCAGGTGGCGCTGAGAATTGTTAGGCGTCGTTTGGGGGATGATTAAAAAAACAACAACAAAATGTGCGTCTGGATATCTACAACACTGCCACCAAATAGAACAAAGACATACAGGACAGGACAAGAATGCTAAAAGACAATGTATGGCTTTATACTAAGTCTGGAGAAAACGAAAATGCATTTAGACTGTCTGCAGTAGCGGTGGAGCAGGAGGCAACAATAATGGCTGCTTGTAAAAAAGAAGTCATACTGTTACAGTAGAAAGACAGACAAACAGACATCATAAATCAAAGCCACATAGATTTGTTTCTTTGTTTGGGGTATTTAGTGATCAATATTCGGTTTCTTAAACCTTTTACCACAATTATTACGATAGATGGTGAAGGAGATACCATCTAAAAAATCCACGCCCCCTTAAGAGAACTGATCAAAATCTACACCTTTTCTCCTGAAAAAGTATTTTCCTGCAGCAGGTGGGGGGAATGTAACTATCAGCTGACCTGGTGAGCGGATCAGCCCTTATCACATCTCTGATAGCAGTGGCTTGGATACAGTAGACCTCTGGCTAACCTCAGGTTTAGCTGCCTGCTCTGAGCTGCCACACATCTTGTAAATCTGCTAGGTGTTTGAGGTATTGGCTTTTGAGCATGTCTGTGAGTGGCTTATCAGAAACACCTGATTACACTAAGCCTTTAAAGGCCATCGTTCCACCTGGTATTACCATATATATTGTGTTAGGGATTGTGTGCGTATCTGATTAAGATGGATTAATCTGTCACTTACTCATGTAACGTAATATTAGTCTGATAATATTTCACAATACCTCATCTAACATGGTTCCATACCATGTAATCAGAATTGCCTATTTATCTCAGTATTCGCTGGTTGGCTTCTTGCATATGATTACTATTTTTGCACTATTTATTTTTTTGCTTTTCTGATGTTTGTAATGGTAGAGAAACATTGCATTTAATGTGGTCAAATGCATCTCTGACCATGTGCAAAGGTGGCTTGTTGGGCAATCTTTAGAACTGTATGTCTTGAGTGCATTTACGGCACAGCTGGATTTTATCAAATCACTCAAGGGACCTGTTAATGTTAGCTGGAAAGACCACGTAAGTGGAGCGTGCAGATTAGACATCTAAAGTGGATCTTGATGCTGAAATGACATTTGGTCATGCGTCAAATCCTCTGTGGCGTTTCTTGCTGATTGATATGTCCCTATTTGTGGCACACTGGCCTTTAGTGGTCCTTTTGCTTAAGCCATTATGGAAGATTACGAGATATTGACTCATGCTCATCATACTTTATTTATGTGCTCTGAAATGGATTCCTGGATTACTAAATGATTTTGACATGCTGTTGCAGAAACAGCCATTGTGACCATGTGAATCAGGACTTTTTTTGTGTGTGACATTTACGGGTCAGCATTGTTTGATTTGTTATATTCACAATTACCATTGGATTTATTTGTTTTTCTAAAAAGAGACATAGTGAAATATAGACTCCACACATTTTTTCATTTGTCAATTATTAAACAAAAGAGATAACGTATTAATTTATTTTGAGAGGGTGTTGGTGGCTGCTAAGGTAAGCTATCCCTCTCCTGGCTCTAACTTCATAATAACGGACAGATATGAGAGTCATATCGATCTTTTCATATAAAGGTATGTTCAGGCAGAAACCAAAGCAAAATGTTTGCATATATCCACACCACTCTGGGCAGTTTAATCTTGTCTTTCCATCGACTTTGTATGCAATCATGGTGCCTCTAAAATTGACTTCTGTCTAAACACCCTCTTAAGTAGAAGGAAGGAAATTGTCACTACTCTTTGGTAGACAATCTATGTAATGGTGACACTGTTTCTAAATTACCTCAAACAAAATTTTAAGAATGTTTACTGCAATTTCTGGTATATATATATATATATATATATATATATATATATATATATATATATATATAGGTATAGGTACCAACATGTCTGCAATAAGCTAATAATGGCCATATTTGCCTGGCTAATTTATTGGGCAGGCTCTAGTTCTCACCGGCTCTTTATAACCGCATGTTTAAGTCCCCAAACTAGGGGTTATCTCCCTGTGCATGCCAAAAAGAGATTAGGGGGAGATAGTTCTTCACTTGCCATGAAGATGGCTGGCTGTGATAACATTTTATAGGGTGTATCCTTTCAGTGCAATCCTGAATAACAGCTTTTTTTTTACTGATTTAGGGGAGAGCTTGAGTATGCCCTGACCAAATTAGGTTCTTTCATTACAGCAAAAAAGGGAGTGTGGGCTGGAATACTGGGAAACCATCTCTTCCTCCTCATTTCTGCAGCAAATCTGTAGACAGTTTGGGCAGCATATCAGGAAAATTATTGAGAGGCTTGATTTCACATGACAGCATTGGTGTGGTGCTGAGAATTCACTTTGATGGCTATTTCCATTTTTTTTTTTTTTTTATCTCAGCCTCAGTTTTAATGAGAGGGTATAGAGGGATATTTGTTACCAGTTGAAGCTTAGTGGAAAAATAGACAAAAACTGAAGGTGAAGAGGTTTTTTAAGGATCGCCCACATAAGCATATACTGTAGGGACATGTTTGTTTATTTGCTTGTTTGTTTCGTGTGTGTGTGTGTGTGCGCACATGGCAGTGTAAGAGTGATGCCAACTGCTATGTTTTTGTCCTTCTCCTCCCTGCTCCTACTCAACCTATTCAACCTGTCTGCCCCGCCCCCCTTCTGTCATTGTCTCTCTCCTCCTGGTGATAATGTTTCATGCATTCTCATCGCCTGCATCCTCTTCTGTCTTCATCATTCACTCATTTACCTCCTTCTTTCCACTTTCTTGTCCTAAGAACCCCTCTGATCGCAGCGGGGGTGATCGGTGGCCTCTTCATGGTGGTGATCATGGGGCTGAGCGTAGCGGTGTCTGTGCGCCGGAAGAACATTAAGAAGAAGAGAGCCCTTCGTCGCTTCCTGGAGACAGAGGTGAGCAGGAAAGTAGATGAAAAACAGATAAACGGAGAAAGGAGTAATTGCTGCTTGTAGCACTGGAAGATCATGTTGGCAGGAGGCTGTGCATGACTGAGACAAAACATAATACATAAGAGACAGATGTATGACACCTACTACTGCTTACTACTACTACTTATCTTACTTTGGCATAAATGAGTCTTTACTGCATTACTGTGAAGGAGTTCTGGGAAATCTGTAAGACATACAGTATAAATATAACCTTGCCATAACCTTGGGTTTAGAGATTTGAAAGCATTGGAAGCATGTGAGAAATACAGTATGAGATGCAAAATTGAAGGCAAATTAGTGAAAAGGGTATTCTTATTGTAGATTTTCTCATTAAAAGAGGAGCAAAATTATCTTCAGCACATGATTGACAGCTTTTAGTCGAAGTCTCTCATTCATTTCTGAAGAAAAAAAAAGATCAAAACATAGGAAATGCCTGAAGACTTTTGTCTGACTTTGTACGTCTACATTGTTGAACGCATATGTGTGCGCTTTCAAGTCTGTGTACATTTGTGGATGCGTGTGTGTGCGTGTGTGTGTGAAGTCTGACTGAAAGAGAGAGAAAAGATGGAGACATCTTTTCTCTCTCTTTCAGTCTTTCAGATTTCTCATGTCTCCAGACGGAGATTGCGGAGGTAGAAAAGTGTCAGAAACCCAGAGGGTCAGGTGTTGATTTTGTCATAGTATACTGGAGAGGACACTTCTGTTAGGAAAAGGTAAAGGAGCATACAATTAGCAGAGAAGAAAACACTTTTCCCCTCTGTTAGAAACACGAAGAGTACATCATTTAATGCACTTGTGTGTCTATAGTGAGGATAAGTTTGTTTTACTGTTTTCTCACTCTTCAGAGCACAGTATCAAGTATCAGTGACACTTCTAATGACAAAATAGCACTAATATGGCATATTATCATGCACATATTCCTCTCACATGGCTGACACTTATACTCTCTCTCTTGAGTACTTGTAATCTTCTCTTTTTTCTTGGTTACATAGACAAATCACAGTCCTGGCTACACTAATGTTCAATATATTACAGAGGCATGCTTCTACCACATTATATGGTTAATAAAGAATACTTAGGATATACACCTGCATGAGAAATAAGTCGGCTGTCAATCTTAATGACGGCATAATAAAATGTGCCACCAACAATGTTAAAAGTTAACTGAATGCCTAAACTGAAAGTATTTAATACATTTAAGAAACATATTTTTCTGAGAGCGATCCGAAGATGTAGGCGGAAGTTTACAAACCTCTACTACATGCATCGCACTAATAAACCTACACACAACACTCCTGTGGTCTATGTAAAGCATTTCAGTTTTCTAAATGCTTTTCATCTAATACAGCAAAGTTTTTGTGTATGCGTTCAACTATATGTGAGAAAAATATCTTAACAGTCACACTTTTATGAGCAACCTTGGCAGCTTAAACAATCAAACCCAAGCTTACTGGGCTGTGCTGTTACAAGCTGCACCAAAGGTAGAAGCAAATGTCAACTTTAGGAATGAATGCAAAGTTCACAAGCCTGTGCTCCATGAAATCTTCAAAGATTTCAAAATAAAGATTCCAAATGAAATTCCCATGCTCTGAATGAAACTATACTGTCTGCATCTGTTTTCTGGCCTTGAAGAGGAGAATTCTACTTTTTTTCAGATGTTTCACATTTCTATTAAATTGTGTTTTCCATCTTATTCCACTGCAAATCATGTGCTGGAGGTTTGTTGATTGCTTATAATACCAAATGAAGTGTGAAAACTTGCCAGCGAGGGTTAAGACACTGCATAGCACTGTGACCTCTATCCTGTGGAGATCAGTCAAAAGTAGTTACATTAAAGTAAATTGTATCTGTCAAAGTCTTTGTGATAACCAAGGCCACGCAGACTATTGAACAGTGCCTTCATTCATGAGTGGGGGGACACTTGCCAATCACCAATCCAACCATACAAGCTTTCACTGTGAAAATGCTGTACTGTATGTCAAACAGTGGTCAGTAGCTATTTTTTCATGTTTTTTTGTGTTTTATCTTTGTCTTTTTAACCATTTCTAATAAACAGAGCAGCATGTCTGAGTGTTTACTCATCATTCTGTTGTCTCACAATTGTTATTGTGAGATATGTTTCAACTGTAGCATGGTAACATAACTGAATGGCTTGTGTAACTATGCATCATTCAGTGTTTCAGCACCACATTGTAGAGTGACAAGGTGGACAGCTCCACTGTGCTTTACACAGCCTCAACATATTCAGCACCACTAATGCTGAACAGCTCCCTGCACGGTGGAATAGCATACAGTACTTGTTTGTGTGCATGTGTGTGTGAATATAAATGGTCATTTTTAAGACATCTGTGTTTTCTTGTTTGTGTGTGTGTATATGTGCGTCACCCACCCACCCTCTTGTCCTTCTTGTTTCCACCCTGCAGAAGCTGATTTGTTGTTCAATTTAAATGAGGAATGGCTATTGTTTTTAATCAAATGGTAACCATGAGCCAGAGGGACAGAAGCTGCCGACCACAGCCAGGCTGATTTACACTCTCTCTCTGTTTTTCCTCTCTCTGCCCGCCCTCCCTCTCTCTAATCTTCCACCCTTTTCCTAATTCTCCTTATATTGCTCCCTCTCTTACGCTTTTGCATCCTCTTGACTAATTCCGCCGCTCGCTTCTTCATCGCTGTCTTGTTGTTGTTTTTTTCTGCTACAGTTCCTCTCCCACTCCACATCCTCCTCCCTCACTCCCTCCCCTCGTATAATCTTTCTCATTCTCTTGCTATTTCATCCGTTTGTTCCTCCACTTGAGAAGTAATGAGACAACAAAAGTGTCAACTCCTTTTCAGATTCTGCAATTATCCACCTCACCCTCCTCTTTCTCTCTCTGCATCTTCCTCCTCTGTTCACATATTAAATATCTCATTTGTGATATTGAAATACTCCAAAATGCCATTCTAACCCTGCTGTCATCCTAAGTACTGGACAGTGACTGTAATTACTGGTTGTGACTAGGTATTTTGCAGAAAAAAGCTTCATTATTAAGGTTATTATTATTATTTTATAAAATACATGGTAATATTAACAGGTTTCTAAGTAATCACAACTTCAACTAGACACAGTAATGGCATTTCAAATTACACTATAACACAAATTATTCTTATTTTGAAGAAGTACTTATTTTCAGTCATCATTTCAAGTAACCTGAAATTATAATTCTCAATAAAAGCTTCACAGTATGACTTCCTGGAAATGAGGTCAGAGTTTTTTAGTAACAGTTTCTCTTTTTTGCCATCCTAAATGTGGGGTATGTAAGATGGCACCATCTACAGTAAAAGGGGTTATTAAATGTACCTGGACTTTAAAAAGCTACAGTGTTACTTACTTTTTAATTACTAATTACTCGACAATATGAGAAATATCAGATATTTCAACTGTCTCTCAGTCTCCACCCATAATTACTTATGACTCGTTGGTGGGCGACTGCATGACAAAATAATTCATTTTTCTGTGACCCTGTCTTACACGCTTTACTGACTGAATGTCTTCTGTGTTACTGGATGTGATTTTAGCTGGTGGAGCCTTTAACACCCAGTGGAACAGCACCCAACCAAGCCCAGCTTCGCATTCTGAAAGAAACAGAACTCAAAAGGGTGAAGATCCTCGGTTCTGGGGCCTTCGGGACTGTTTACAAGGTAAAACACACACAAAAATCAAACATTAATAATAACAGTTTGCATGTATTTCAGTTGCATTGTGTCTGTGTTGGATCCTTGCCACATTAACTAATATACTTCTAAATTTGATATGATGTGAGACCTTTGAATAAGAGGAAGACAAGAGAGACAGATTGCAGGATCATTAATGACAGGAAATGAGATGGAAGGCTGGAGGCGGGAGATGAAAAGAATAAGTAATAGCAGACATTGAGACCCCTGGGGTTACAGTGAAATAAGAGGTAGCTGAGGTCACAAGCAGTGTGATGATAGGTTGGGGAGAGGTTAAGACAGACAAAGCTGGAATAGGAAAGAATGGACTCTCTCTCACTGAAAGCATCATTGGTCATTTTGTAGATCCATCCATTCACATTATAGCACATTTCTGGGTCAGAGTTATGGTAGCAGAATGACAGATGTCATTTTCTAAAAAAACATCTTGCGCAATCCCCTGTGGAATCTCCAGGCACCTCTTGGCAGTGTTTATGGTGCCCAGGAGGCATCAAAGAGGCACTGGGTAACTATGGTAAATCTCCTCACTGGATCCTCTCAGAGTTGAGGAACAGTGGAGTGATGCTGAGATCAGCCCAGCCAGTCAGCAGAAAAACCTCACATCAGCAGCATGATTACATGTTCTTATTATTTCAGGGACATGTCAGAGGTCATTCAGATTGACTTGAAAATTTAGAGCTATGCTTTGTGGCTCAGCTCTCTGTACACCATAATACTTAAATATAAATCCCACATTAAACAAGGACGCAGGTGTAGTGCCTGCAAGCCAAACAGCTCAAAAAAGATGATGGACAGGTGAAACGATGCAGAGGAGAGTTAGTTAATAAAAACTTAACTTACACCTATCCCCCATGTCTATTAAATGATAGTGGGGCCATATGATGTAGCAATGTACCAACAAAAGGCAGTGAAGAAGAAAACTGCTAGCTGATGTAAACATGTAAGGTTTCAAAAATTCTTTCTTAAAATCTTCTTTGTGAATGTTTCATGAAGACTAAAACACATTTTAGGCCTTAAAGATACACAAACTGGATTTTGGTGAGAAACACTGAATGTAAACGATATTTGATTACTTCTCATGGTACCATTAACCGGTACTGGCTCAATTTCTCGATGTGAAGAGAATAATGCCCTTATAGGTTGTTTACCAGCATGTTACACTGAGCTGCATTACAATTTGGTTTAAATTGGACAGTGTATTTTTTTCATATACGCAATTTAATATATTATAAACTGGAAATATTTTCCATTGTTTTCTAAGCAGAAATGATTGAAGCTTGAGCAAAAAGGGAAAATGTGTTTTTGGACATTTGGAAATAGACCATAAAAACAGAGCAGTCTCCTTTTGGGGCAACTGTAGCATCCCATTTAGGTTTAATTAGCAACATAGTGATGAGGTTTTCACTCAAGGTACTGTAGCAATCAATATGTCTGAAATATTGCTGAAATACCTAAGGGTTTACAAACTTAAAACCACTTAACTATGGAATAAATGCACAATATTACATGCTGTAAGTGTAGTTAATTTGAAAAGTAAGATTCACTCTGCTGAATAATAATCATCTATACACGTGCAGGTAGAGTGAGTGTATCAAACAAAAGGGATCACATTGAAATTACAGCTTTGATAGGACAGGTGTTTTAACTTTATTAGTGGGGGTTTTGGGCCTCCTGTCACTGGAGATATGTAGTCACATCAGGGCTGAACAAAGGTGGAAGACATTTGAAGCATTTTGAAAAGTTGAGAGGCACTTGAATCATCTCCTCTTTTAAATGCTTTGACCAATTTGGCAGCTGCTAAATCACTTTAATCCCACCTGAAATTAGATACTTCAAAATGATTAAATAGTTTTACCCAAGTCTCTTTGAAGGACAAAATAACCTTTACTCATACAGCAGGCATTACATCCCCATACTTCACCAGTGAGAATATGGAAGGTAGTTATTTGAAAGAAGAATAAGAAGAATAGGAGGGTGAAAACTCATCAATTTACTGATGGAGATTCCTCCTGTTCAAATCTATAACTTCTTTCTTTTAATAATGAGTGGGGGTTTTGTGACTTTATCTTCACTATAATGACTCATGGTCTGTTTATTTCTTTAGGGTATTTGGGTCCCAGAGGGTGAAACGGTGAAGATTCCTGTAGCCATTAAAATCCTAAATGAAGCCACAGGACCCAAGGCTAACGTGGAGTTCATGGACGTGAGTATCTTGAAAACAAAAAAGAATCCATTGCAGTTAACTGTATTTTATGCTGCTAGGTTTCTATCAGCTTAAACCTGACAATCATTCTCTACAGTTCAAACTCAATTTTTACATAAGTAAGCTGGTTTCTCAATGTATATTTCATCATATAGAAGTATTTCATGATCATACATCATATAACTGCCAGGCTGCTGTCAGAATATGACTGTCTCAAAAATTTTAGCTAATAAAGTTAAAAGCTTAATTTCACCAAGTGATTGAAACCACTTTTCACAACTTACACATCCACTCCATCGGTGAAATTAAGCTATTAAGTACTACACTTCGATTACATAGAGACCAGAAAAGAAACCATCAGAGGCCCCTAGGACCCTTATATATACACATACACACACATACACCATGCCACAGGCTCCCAAGCACAGTGCACATGGCCCCATTTATAAAACATTCACAGCCTCAGCTCATTTCAAAAAGAAAAGTGAAAAAAATCTAAATTATTACCCCATGATGATGCAATGCAGATGAAATAACTCCCATCAACACACGTACAGATGCAAACCCAGGCACACACACATCGACCCAATTGCACTCATGTTTTGCACTTAGTTTGACAGTCTGAGAGGAAGAATTTTGGAGTGTTAGCATTTCTATTTTTATCATGTCTTTGATGAATAACCTACGTGTGTTACTGTATATTTTATGCTCAGTGTGCTTTGAGTCCTTGTTTGACAATCAGAAGGGAGACACAACAAGGTTATATGTGGTCATAGTATATACAGAGGGAGAGGTACAATAAAGTAGGCTATAAACCATGCATATTCATGTATTAGAAAAAAAAACATGCATTTACATACATTTCCTGATATGTACACGGCTCCATGTGTGCATACCATGACACAAAGCCAGCCCTTCGCCCCCAGCTTTCATTCAACACTCACTGAGATGGGTTGTGTGACAAAGCTGCATGTAGCAAATGAGCTTTTATTAACATGTCATGCTGGATATCCTTTCACTGTGGTTGTTGTGTGCTAACCAGTCAATATGAAGGGGAAACAATAAAATTCACCTATATTTGAATGATGTAGAGTTCACCCAGGCAGTGGAGGAGTGGACTTTTAAACAAATTGTGTGTAACAAGGAGGCAGCAGCAGGAGGAGAGAGAAATCTAACTGAAACATAACTCTATTTTAAGATATACAATTTACTAGAAGATGCATTTACATAAAGTGGAAGAAAATACATTTACATACCCAAACATAATAACAGTGGAAGAGTCCAGTCCAATTTTGTTGATGTTTGCTTTATTCATTTCGTTTGCCTCCCAGTAAAATCGTTAAGGCTCCATCTTATTTTCCAATGGTACCTCACTTCACAGTCATCCATTTCCACAGTCTTCTTCTATTGACTCCAGAGCAGCTGGGGGCTCAGCTTTTGCTCAAGGGAACATCAGTGGTAGTTACAGAAGGGGAGGAGAGCGCCATTCATTTACTTTACCCATCCATATTTTCTCAGCCCGTCTGGGAATTCTGACTGCTGACCTTCTCGCTGCAGGCCACACTCACTTGCCACTGACTGTTTAAAGAATGTCACTGAGGATTGATCGTCTTTGTGTGTGTATGCGTGTGTGTGAATATGTTTCCCAGTGGATGGAGTTTTTCCAGTCTCTCTATTTATGCCCTTGTCTCTGATACTCACCTGTGTTCCTTATCTTTTGAGGGTTCTGAGAAGGGAAGCTCATCCTTTTAAACAGCAATCAAATCATAGTATCACATTGAGTCAAATGGGCGTTTTTAGCCCCGCAACGAAATTACAACACATTACATTACAACTCCCTGCTACCAGGGCGTAGCAAGAGGACAGGGTGTCAATATCGTGCAAGACTGTCACACATTTATATGTATGCCTGTGTGTGTGAGTGTGTGTGCTTGTGTGTAATCGTAATAGTGGCTACAGGCAGACAGGGTGCACTATGTTATTCCTGCTGAAGGCCAAACTACTGCTCAAGGCTTGTTTTCACTGAAGCAGGATATACTCTTACGGTTTGTCCTTGGAAATTGTATTCAGTAATGCTGTTTCCCTTGTTCATGAAAATGATAATATTCTGTTCTTTTCATTAAGGTTTTGCTTAGTTTTTACTCTCTGTTAGTGTCAAACAGACTAGAGCAACAAAAAAAAATACATGCATAGATACAACACATTTATAAAACTATAATTAACTTTGCAAAGTGCTTCTTAAGACAAAGTTACACAGTGCCTCAGAAAAACAGTTACAACAATACCTACACTTCCTGAGGAAAAAATATCACTCCCTTTGAGTTTTTTCACAGTTTGAAAGTATTTGAAAATAACCTCAAACTAAGGCAAACAACGAAACGTTGTTTGCATATTTAATGTGATTACTAAAGAAAACTGAACACATCTCTTCGTGTTTAGGTTGTTAAAGCGAATGGGGTGACTACTTTTCCCAATACTGCAATTGGCGGATTTTAATTTTAATATAACTTTGAACACATGCAAACACCTCATTTCTTTTTAACTTTATAGAAATTTACTTTAACGAGAGTTTTTTTTATTTTTTTTTTAAATCCTCTTTCATTATGTTTTAATTTGACTTTGTTCAACAGCAAAATGAGAAATAATCAGCGGGGAATGAAATGATTTCTGAAGGCACTGTACTAAAAAGCACAACAGTTATGGCCTTTTATGCTTTAGGTTATCTTAGCTCGAAAGTTACGTTTCCAGAGGCTAAAGAAATGTTGAAGAACTATCTTTTTCCTCAGTGTATTTTTAGCCAAGTATCCACATTGGGCTATCTAAACAGATTATTACTAAACATACACACACACAGTCTTCTTCTTTCTCTCTTACAATACATATCTATACACCCATATATGTACACACAAACAGTAGAAACATACCCCCTACTTGATTTCTTTATAATTTATCAGCCTATCAGCATAATTCCAAACAGCATACGTTTTTCAAGCAGTATAAGATAAGGATTCAGACAAATCAAATTAAATGGAACAGAGTTTGATTAAATCTTAACTATACCTAAAAGGCTGAGTGCTGTGTAGTCAATAGTTCTGTTAGTTGTTTACTTAGAGCCCCTTTCAGACATGCACCCCTTTATGCTCCATCTGATAGCAATTTAACATGTCTCGTGTCTGAATAAGTGCCAGACAGTTTTACGTGAAAGTCACAATGGCAATCTTAACATTTCTATATCACTCTTAACATGGTATAAGTCTGAATAGAATGCTGCCAGACTAATGTGAAGGCTGTAGCAGTATAAGGTAAAATATACCCAGAGAGAGATTAAATGCATCTTGTTCAGCTTTCTAAAAACACTGCAGTACATTTCTCAATCTTAATTATGCACAAAGAAAATACATCAGTTTAATAAACTATGAAACACTGTGAAAGAGCCTTTTTTAAGTTGTTGAGGAGATTCCTTTCATATCAGTCTATAAAAACAAATTTCCCCTTGTGGTGCAACAGCGGTACAAGAAGTTAAAAAACCCCTTGTACAACCACAAAAATAATATCTCACAGGTCTTAGAATGCCATGTCACAGTGACAGTTGAACCCTAGAATCATCCTTTAAACATATGTTTACTTAAACGGCAGTCAAACAGCAGGCAGACAGAAAGACCTGGTCTCTCACAGACATGGAGTCTGATTTACCATCACCGTTATGTACTGCCACCACCGAACATCTCCAGCACACGAGCAGGGATCTGATTATGCAAGTGTTGTAATACTTGAGCCATATAAATCCTAGACTGCGTTGTGGTTGTATCTCTCTGTCAGTGCTCAGTGAAGCTTTACACGGGGTATATATCTGTCTCTCCGTCACACACACACACACACACACACACACATCCAGCGTCACTTACTGCATGTTGTATATTTTTGCTGCACAGCTAGTTGATATGACAAGATGAATTGTCATATCAACCCATAACCCTTGTAGTCACAATCTTTTGTGTGTGTGGGTGCATGTGTGTATTCATGTGTGTTGGTAGTTACATAGTTACACAGAATAGATGAAGGTGTATTTTTGTGTTTGGTGCATTTGCTGGATGGGGCGTCTGTATCATTTGAATAATAAGTCATGTATGTTGGCATTTACAATGCTACAATCATATGCAATATTGCAGATTAATATATCATATTTGCTGTTGTACAATACTAAACCTCCTACAGATAGATGTAACAAGTGAGTTCAAAGCTCTTTAAATATTGGAGCAGCTTCTTCATCTTTAAATGTACATGTTTTCTATACAGCAGCATATGCTACTGTATGATAATATTTCAGACCAAACTTTGTACACCACTGAAAAGACACAACTGTTTGGCAGAAACACATAACTTACAACAATCTCACCTTAGTGTGTTTACTACATTTTTAGTTTACACAAAGACTGCTGACAGTCTTGTGAAGCAGTAAGTCACTTTGATGTCTAAGCTTTAAATAAAATTCTACTGTATCTGACTTAGTGGAACCTTGCTGCTCGCTTCAATAGAAACTTGAGCCTAAAACAGAATAAGGGGTCTTATGATCTTTGGTAGTTCAGTTTATACTTGTACACAAGATGCTCTATCTGCCAGCTCTTGAATGTGCTGAGTCTTTGAACCTTTACTCTGGCATTTCTCTTTTGACACTGGAAGAAAAAATTTTAAGGCCCAATACCAGGGAAATATTATGAATAGGGTATTTACAAGTGCTTGAATATATTTTTTGTTCTTAATATGCAAATAGAAACACATCCTAGCTATTCTGATTATGAACAACTCAGTTAAATGCCTGGCTTACAGAAAGTTGAGAACATAAACTTTACTTTTCTTCTTCAGCTGCCATTTTTCGCCTTTATTACAGTGACCTTCTACAGTTTTGGAGGAGAATGTCAAGTTCAAAATTCTACACTGAATTTTACAATGTCACAGAAATACTATAGCTGTGGTGTAGTTCCTACTTGTTGATTCTTTAACAATGCTTTTCAAATCCAAGCATACAAATCTTTAACAGTTGGTTATTCCCTGAACTACACAATATTGTAGAATCTGTTGACCTAATGTTTAAAATATCAACCTTCATCCCTAAGCCTTTCCCCCACATGCCTGAGTGTATATCTGTCTCATTCAGGAGGCCCTGATCATGGCTAGCATGGAACACCCCCACCTGGTCCGTCTGCTGGGTGTCTGCCTGAGTCCCACCATCCAGCTGGTCACACAACTGATGCCTCATGGGTGCCTGCTTGACTATGTCCACGAGCACAAGGACAACATCGGATCCCAGCTGTTGCTTAATTGGTGTGTCCAGATTGCCAAGGTAAGGATAGAAAAGGTTGCTTCATTAGTTGTTTGACTGGCTGCATCGATGGTTGGTTGATACGGTTGGTGTATTTATTACTTAATTGACTGGTCGGATGTTTTGGTTATTGGCCAAATGCTTGGTTGGGTAGTTGGCAGGTTGGTGGGTTGACAGATAAATTAGGGGTTGTTTTAATATTGATTCATTTTGTTATCTGATTAAGTTGTTAATCAGTGGTTCATTATCATGATTTGCACTTCTGCTGCTTTGACTGTTGCAGCAATTATCTGAATCAATAATATGTGATAGGTTGGAGAGTTGGAGAGTTGGAAAGCCCTTGAACTGCATGTGGATCTCTGCTGCAGACTGTGGATCCACTGCTTTATATTTCATGATTAGTTTGCAATACTGTGCTCATATTTGCAAAGCTTTACAAGATTTATACTTCAGTAAGTTGTTTTTGACTGTTTTTTCATGATATTTTGTATAGATTCATCCACTATAATTGCTGTGTTCCTATTATAATTCCTTTTTCCTCAGTGTCTCCCTTTTTTGTCACCTTTTCTTTGGTTAGTAGTAAGCAAGTGATGTCTGTTTCTCACTACATCTACTTTTGTTGTTACACACGTTTTACAATACTTGTTAAATGTTTTCTCTTTCCCACATTTGTGTTGTGTTGTGGCAAGCCGCCATGCATCCTTTCCCCAATAGAAATCCTACTGTATAGATGTTTTATTTGGACTACATACACACATCTTTTTACAAAATGTCTCAGCTAAGAGAGACCAAGTGAATTACTACACTGTGTCCAGAGTGAAAAATATGTCTGTGTTGGTCTATTGTAAATAGCTGCAAGCCTGAGACAAGGACTAGAGATTTGGTAAAGTGCCTATGAGTGTGTGCTGGTGTGTGTGGAGGATTCAACAGCAGACAGCGGCGCCCCTTGCTAGCCTCTCTGGAGAGCTGAAGTAAATAATTCAAAGCCTTGCTTGACTCTGTATGGGAAAGTGTGGAGTGCAGGGAACTCAGTGGTACAGGATCATGGATGAAGATGTGCATTGTAATTAGTTATAATTTAGCTGTCAATATTAATAGGTAACAGCTACACCTAATAGTCTCTCACTCTGTCTCTCATGGTATCTGTAGGATTTGGAACAAAAATTACAGACTCACAAATCACCATAATGTTGAGTCAACCTCTCTGGCACAGTCTAACCATCCTTGCAAAACTTGAGCATTATAAGCCTCACAAACATGTTTTTATTCATTTTATATTATTTACTAAAACAGTATTCATAACAGGGCTATTGTATTGGATTGCATTATACCTCTGTATGTGTCATATGATATAATTATCTCTCCAAACATGCTGGATTAGGTCAATAGCTGATGAAACTGTCATGCACAGAGAGCAAAGTAATGGGTTAAAAAACAGGAAAGCAGTATGAAAATGAGTCCTAGATTTAATATCTTAGACAAATATTTCTGTTGCCATTTTTGGCTAAATCAGAGGCAGGCAGTACCAGTGAGCTTCCACCGGAAAATATTAAACCATAAATTAAACTTTGGATCACAGTTAAAATCATACCACATGAAGTGCTTTTTTTATACCAAAGCGATATGTATTAAGTCTTACCGCACTGACAAACTTCCCATGCTGTGTAGCACAAATATTTTCATGGTATGGAATTAATCACCTAAATTGCTTCTCGGAAAAAGGAGGGAGATCAGCTATGTACACATGAAAAAATATATTCCCACTGTGAACAGTTGTCAACATGGAGAGATGTATAATTCATAAAGGGTAGATACAATGATGTATTATTTACCACCATTATTCTGTGTCCCAAGCATGTATTGTTTAGTGTTTTCAATAATTGGCTACAGCTCCTGGGGACACAAATAGCCGTCAGGGGTCGCAGTTAATAAGATGCACAATCATGGGTTCATGCACACACAACCACATAGACAAAGTGACCTCCACGACGAAGGACTCTGAATGCCGATAAGGTGAATTGGGACACTTAAGACTTAATGCCATCAACATCCCCAAGTGTAGTGCCCATAATAACTTATTCCAGGCTCTTGAGTCTTGAAACATCTTTTCTGCAAATTATTTCATTATCTTTATTGTGGATGTATACATCGACTCATGATGGGTCTTACGGGGATCTCAGGGCTCTTGTAAGTGATAGTGCTTCAATTTTTGAGGCAGCATCCCTGTGGCCCTCCCTCTCTGTCATGGCCACAATCACAGCCATAGATTAATAATGGAGTGATCCACCATGAGAGTCATACTAATGAGCAGATTCATCAGAGCTACGAAGCATGCAGGGTTCTGATGCTACAGAATGTCTTTTCCCTCTCATGTTTTATCTTTCCATATCCCTTTTCTACAACCAACTATAGTATATCACTTCCTCTTCATTATATCTGCTTGCTTTTTGAGTTATCCCTCTTCCTCTTGGTTCACACCTTATTTGCTTCTTGCTTTTACAGTGTTGTGTTGCTACAGTGTCAGAAGTTTCAATTCTGGAACTGCCTCTACAATATTCAAAAGGATATATCAAAATATGATACCATCAAGCAGCGTGTTGTTCAGTTGATCTGGGCAACTTACTCAAGAGGCTTTTCACAAGTGGACATTATGTTGCTTTGTCTTTATTGGATGAAATGTTTCCATATTTTGCTCATGACACAAATTTGTCAAGTAGGTTAGGGGACATGAAATTCACTTTCAAACATGGTTAAAGCTTTTAGTGTTAGAGATGGCTTGATATCACTTTTTCATTTCCAAAAGGAATACTAATGCAAAAATATTACTGTGTCTGCTGATACTCCAGTATACCAAAAGAGACAGAGGGGACAGTCTATCATAAAATGAACTGATACCATTCAGATAACCAGAAATCTTCCCCCCTTATCATTTATTAAACTGTCAATAAGCCAACCATTATGTAACTGGCATGTTCCTGGCATTGTCTTGTAAAATGCTGCTGCAATGGATCCCGGGGTGCCACTTTTTGGAGTTTATATGTAATCCAGTGTGCTGTCAGAGTTAGTACACACATTTGATTTCCATATATCATCTGTTAAAACTCACTGCCTCAGTGTTCTCTGAGCATTTTGAAAACAACTCACTGACACACCTGCACACTACAGATGTTGGACAGCTGAAATGAAAATAAATAGGGGTCGGTCATCCAACATAATATTTCCCTTTTTCTGCTTTGCCTTGTCTTTGGTGTCTGGAGGAAGTTTGTTATGATGAAGCACACTTTGCATTTAGCTGTTCAGCTTGTTGCTAAGTATATGTAAATGAGTGAGCTGTCAAATGACATCTTGCTTCTTCTCTTTACACACAACGTGGGAGTATACAAATATTTACATGACATTACGGGGTCAGTAGTTTGTATCTGTTTGCAACTTTATTTTTTTCTGATATGCAATCCAATACTTTTGGCTTTCATTGGACCAATATCAATACTGAATATCGGATCGGCACATCCAGTCATTAGATTACGACTGTTGCAGCTGTAAACTGATTCCAGATCTTAAATCTTTTTGTAAGTTTGATATTGGTAAACCTTCTTGGCATGACAGGGAATTTGGTGAAAGTAACACATGTCTTCTTGCAATACTGAAATCAATCTATTGCTCAAACCACAATTTTTGTCAATCTGACAGCATTTTTTCTACCTCTGTGCTCAATTCACTGTCATCTAAGAAGAAAGCATCAGAAGTTTAACGAGTTTCATTTGAAAACACCGGTGATGATCCAATTATTCTAGTTATTTGCTGCATTGTAGTATGAAAATGGGACCGTTTCTGTAAGGCACTGTAGTGACAAGCTCCCTGATATTAAAGGGAACAATTTGGAGGCTTCTACATGAATCCTTTTGAACTGGTAGAAGAGACACCAAAAGAGACAGAAAGAGGGGAGATGATGTCATAAGTTGAGCTTGCACAGGGTATACATAACACTGACAGTTGCTGTCATGATTAATTTCCCTGTTTAATATTTAGTGTGAACTGCACACCTCTGCCTTTGAAGCAGAACTTGGTGTCCCGGTACCTGTGAGGCTTGTGTCAGGATGACGTAAGGTGATGTGTTTTGTCAGAACAGCATCAATACAACAGGCTGTCGTGGTTTCAGTTACAGTTGTGAATCTCAGTTACATGGTAGGAATATCTCATCGAAGCAAGCTTTACAGTGGGAATTGTTTGTCGAATTCACCAGCAAATCTTTCATACATTACTGCCTTAGATTACCTCCAACTCAGGTATTGTGCGAGTATCTGTGTGTGTAATAAGAAGGCCCCACAGTGTGTATCACAGGGTCATTTCTAGGTAAACCAGACTACGCAAACATGCTTCCCTTCAACTCATTACATACGCCCCCGGGGTTCCAGTGAAAACTGAGTTCACTTCCAATTCTACTCTGTCTACAGCATTCTCCCTCTCATGTCTCTCTGTTTTTATTTCAGTATGTTATTCTATTCTTTTTTTCTCTGTGTGTCTCTCTCTCTGAACATTCATGCAAGAAGAATATGCTGTAGGCTCCCATAGATGCTCATTTGAGTTCTCTGTCTTTTGTTGGTACATATATTGTATTACTGCTGTCATGTCAGTAATAAGGCAGGTTGCCTCATTATGTGGACCCCTGTTATAAGCTACCCACTGGCCAACTGTCTCCCGTGTGTTGCCACTTTCTAAACCCTCACTTCTATGAGCAACCTCTAATAATGCTGTCTTATGAATGCTGAAAAAGGTTGGCAATTTTTTAAATTTTTTTTTATTGTGCAATAGTACGGAAGGTCTATTTTGTTCATTTATCGATTCTTTATATCAATAAATGTATATATATCTATTTATATTCATGGAATACATTTAGAATGTTTGCTATGAAATGGGACGTTTGTTCGTCACAGCAAGAGTAAAATATTCAAAATGAAAAAATTTGTAGAATACTATTTCCACCGGGACAATTTTTCAAGGGCACCAGCTAGCTCAGGGCAACAAAGGTTTGCCCTTGAATGAATATGATTACTTTTTAGTTTTTTTAATGACTTTAATAAAGGAATGGCTGTGGTTCTGATACATTTCTCCTGGTGCAATGCAGACATACAGTGGAGATGCCTGGTATTGACTACCTTATCATCATCACAGTAACTGAACACAAGAACAAGGAGTGCTGCCATAATTTTAAATTTAAACAATTGAGTTAAATGTATTAAGCAGAAAACTAAGAAAACACTGTTGTTCCAGTTATATCCCATGTCTACTGGACCCCTCAATCTCTTGCTCATTTCCTTCTATTTTGATATGGACCACCCATGTTAGTTTGACTATCAACCAACACGAATTCTGCTCTCTTCTCCCACTCTGTCTATTGTGGAAAGTCCTCAAATTGCATTCAGATGTTCGATTCCAGCCAGCAGTGGCACATAGCATGCCTGCTCCAAGCCTGCATGTTAACACACAGAAGCAGATCAGGCGTCAAGCCTTTGATACATAGCAACCCTTAGAAATGTCAACAAGTGTCCGCCTATCTCCCTTCCCCTCGCTCTATCTCTCGCTCTTGCTGTCTGCCTCTCTTTGATTTCCAATCTAATTAATTCTGAAGCTTTTTTGTGGTGGTCTTTCATGACTGCATAAATAAGTATATGATTCAATGTTAGCAGCCGGAATACCTCCCTTCTCCCGGGTAAATATCAGCCTGAAAGGGCTGTTTGGTTTGACAGCAGCTTTATGCATGTTTTTATCAGTTGCAATTCACATCAAAGTGAAGGACTGGTTAGGTGGAATTAATGGATGCTTGTTTTTTTTTTCTGTTTTTTACGTAAGTGGTGTTGAAGCACAGTGTAAAAGAGGTGGGACTCAGTGCTGCTATTGTATTTCTATAGTAAAATACCATTGGGAGAAGTTTAGATTTAAAAAGTTTTCATGTCTGAATGTGATAACAGGCTGTTGTGTACTCACCTTTTCCTCCCACTTGTGCAGCATGATTTGTTTTATCTGCGGCACATTTTTTGTAACATAAATTGAATGTTTTCAGCAAAGGGAGAATACCAAGTCATTCCAAGTCAAAAGGCTAAAGTCCAAGATCAGATTCATGACTCAAGTCCACATCTCTGCATTTTAATGCTATCACCAACAGCCTATTGCTAAAGTTCGTAGGTAAATCCAGGGAAAAAAAATAAAATAGCAGGCAGATTGCTGAGGAATCATGGAAGTGCAGTGTTGATGTGTGACCATAGCGAATGAATTGAAAAAGTTTAGAGAGTTAAGCTCTATTCCCGTTCTTCACACGTGGCTTCTTTGTATGTATGTTTAAGACATAATGCAGTTCATCCGATGAACTTCAGCTCAGCTCAAAATTGTAGTGTCCAGATATACTGCATTTGAGGCATTTAGGGAGCATTGGTAAATTGTAGCGTCTACCAATAGTTTGCATGAGAGGTGTTTAGGGGGCGGGCACTGTTCTCCCCAGGTATTGAGAAATCAGCCTGTTCTGAACAGGCACATTTTGAATGGGCACTGCATTAGTTGTCTTAAATGAAAGTAAGAGTGGTTTGTGACGTTAAACATGATTCAGCTTAAAGTATCCTTTTGATAAAAGGGTTGATCATCTGAACAGAAATGCTCAGTCTGTAGCTGACACATCAGTTGCTCTCACTGTGCATTCAATCCATGAATGTGCAATTTGTTACTTCATTATGCACATTCAACGGTCCATTACTTGCCTGATGACCTAAATATCTTTTTGACCACTTTTATTTGATTCATTAGAGTTGCTTCTTCCCAATTTTGAGTGAAAAGAATTAAGGGGCTTCTAACAGCTGAAAAAAATAATTATTTTGGTTGCAGTAATACACGCACATAATACGCCTGGTGCCTCAAAGATAAAAAATGAGTAAATAAGTAACCAAAGAAAGGTTTTAAATTGGGGTTGGACAATCCTATGCCATGAAGAGCAAACTCAGACTCGTGTCCATGTCATATGACTCAAGTCCACACCTCTGCAATGTAATGTATCATCTATAGTGTATTCCTAAAGTTGTGAGGAAATCCATGATTAAATGAAATGATATTTGATATATAGTCTTTAATGAAAATGCAATCTCATCCTCGTCTGAAAGTGAAAGTGATTTGTGACATTAAACATCACCCAGCTTAAATGATCCTTTTGATAAAAGGGTTGAATTTGGCCATACAGGCTGCACTTGATTAACAACAATGCTCAGGCCGTAGCTGACACACATCAATTGCTGTCAGTGCATTTAATCGATGAATGTGCAGTGTGTTACTTAATTAAGTACAGTCAACCATTACTTGCCTGATCTTTTTGACCATTTTCATTTGATTTATTAGAGTTCCTTCTTCCCAGTTTTGTGTGAAAAGAATTAAGAGGCTTCTAATGGCAGGAAATCATTATTTTGGCCACAGTAATACCTACACATAATATGCCTGCAGCCTCAAAGATTTAAAAAATGTAAATAAAAGTTTTAAATCAGGGAGCTAAGTGTCTGCATGAATTGTAAGTCTGGAGTAGCACTCCTAATCAGTATCAGAGAAATCACCTGCTGAGGTGATCGGTTGTAATGAAAATGTGCAGACTGTTGTCTCTATTCGCCTATTTGCTCCAAACAAAGGAATTCAAGTATTTTGGGATGTTGTTCACAATTGAGGGTAAAATGCAGCGTGAGACCAACAGGGGGTTGGAGCTCCGTCAGTAGACAGAGTGTACAAACTGTTGTGATGAAAATAAAGGTGAGCCTGAAGTGGAAGTCACTCTTCTTTCCAACCCTCAGTTAAGGTCATAAGCTCTGGGTTGTGACCAAAAGAAAGAGATTGTGGATAACAGGGGAGGAAATGAGTTTCATTGGCAGGATGAGGATTCATGTGGAGGTTTTCCGGGCATGTCCAACTGAGAGGAGACCGAGGGGGCATAAGCAGAACAGAACATGAGCATCATATATCCCATCTGGCCTTAGAATACGTTGGGATTTCTCAGAGAGACCTGGAGGAGAATGCTGGGAGGAAGGACATCTGAGCTACTTAGCAGTGGAAAAATGAATGTATTGATTTGTTGTTATAGTAGTAATAAAAGTAGTAGTTGTGTAGTTTTTTTACACTTGTTTTGTTCTTTTTTTAACCCGACAAAGGTCAATTTTAACAAGAAAAAGCTTTGACTTGTGCTTGCCATGTTGTCAATCAGACGCACACACAAACAAGCCAAGAGAAATACATTCACTCACTTTCTCCATATCTGTTTCTGTGTTTCTCTCTCTTTCTCTCTCTCTCTCTCTCACACACACACACACAGCTACATATGGCAGTGACACAGTTTTAACAGCATCCTGCTGAGCAGAGATGGATGTGGTCAGGTAGGGCGGTGGGGGGTAATGGATGACTGCAGGCAGCCCACACAATGGATGAGACTGGCAGCTCAGGGAGACAGGTCTACGCTAATGAGTGACTGCCAGACACAAACACACAGACACACACACACACACACGCAGGTAAATGAAGGCTTGTAGGTATCCAACCTGGCAAACACAGACATTAACAAAGAGAACATTTCATAATTTGATTTGATGCATATACACACACGCATATATGTGTTGTGATGACCCCAGACTTACAAACAAACAAACCCACCCACACAGACACTGTTTGACGTACAAAGCACATTGTCAGTCTTTCTTTTATTTACCAATTAATTCTCTTTTCCCTCTCTCTGTCTGTCAGTGTCAAACTGCAAATGTTCTCACTACTTCTTTACCTTTTCTCAAACATACACACATACACACAAACACTGTGGCAGAGATATGTATCTTTATCCACTGCTTTATGTCAAGACTTCGCCCTATATTTGCTCCCTTCACTACTCATTACAGAACAGGTTCACCCTGTGATTTTATATTTATTTCCCCAAGGACATAGATATACCAACACTCGCATCTTTGCAAACAGAGATTTGTTTCTGTGTGTGTGTGTGTGTGTGTGTGTTAACGTTCGCTGTGCCAGTCTTTTTGTATCATTATGTAGCCTAGAGGCTGTAAAAGTAAGCTTTCTCAACAAGGCAATTGAATAGAAATTTGAAAAAGTGTGGGATGTAGCCAAGAGAATGCCACGGAATTGAAGAAAGGTTTGTCTACTATAAAAACAATTAACTGCTTTGCATTGTATTAATTGTTATTGATTATTCCGAGTATCTTTGTGATAATGAGGTTAAGAACAAGGCTGCGTAAGCGTGGCAACAAGCATGCTTCGACTATGTGTGGGCCTTTCTGTGAGCTTCTTTTTAGTTATTTTTCTATAATGGGCAGGTACAGCAGGTCATAGACCCATCTGGTCAATTTTTAGACATTCTGGTTCATTGATATATGCCGGTAGTGCCACCACAAAGTTCAACTCATATCTTGGCCTGTAAGTCTTTGACCATGTGTAACGGTAGCCAGCAGGTACAGTACTGCGCAGTGAGTAAATTTAACTCACCAACTCCTTAAGAGACGTGCTGGTGACAGACACTGTCGCCTATGGGTTTTAGCCTCCTTGCTAGCGCGCCTGCCTCCCATCTCTGAGGTCATGAGTTTGAGTCCAGTGCGGAACTGTGCTTGGCTACACAATGTAGGCTACACTGGTGCTGTGACCCAGATTGGAAGTGAGGATTAGTGGTGTGTGTGTACCCGTTGGCCACCGTTACACATGTCAGCAAATGTCTGTTTTTCCATGAGTTGACTGAGTCAATACTAATCCACCAGATGCAGACAATCCTGTTACCATTTCAGCAAATGTATACAGCTACCATTTGGAGTTTTGTAAAGACACATTATTTGCTTCTTATAGATAGTGTTGCGCTTCCTCTGTTAAATATCTTTAGGAAGACTTTGCTAATTTTAATCTTTACCTGCAATAAAATATTTTTTGGCTACTTTGGGGGGAGTGGAAGTTGGGAACACAACATTGACATATTATTTTTTAAGTTGAGATGTTGAACTTGTTAGAAAACAGTTTCTTATTTACACATCCAACAGTTATGGAGTAACATTATCATCCATTTGGAGTCATGAATGCAAGTCCAATGTTATTCTCTTTAAGCTGTTTTTGGTCTCTACCAGTTCCTGGGGGACATATCTGGATCTTTGGTTGGTAAATGCTCAACTAAGTTCATCAGCTAGTTGCTAACTGTGTGTGTTCAGTGAGAGAGTGAACCAAAATAGTATAGTTTCAGGCCAGACAGCTAAACAATGAGCTGAAACTCACTGTAAAGCCCTATAAAGCTGAGAGGAGCTGCGGAGTCTAGTGATAATTCTCTGTAGGTGCATGTAGGTGTTAAGTGCGAGTGACACCCCTCACATTACACACTGCCATTACATACGTTGTTATAAGAAATATGAATTCATTTGACAAAAAACAATTATAATAACTACAGAAACAAGGTAGAGGGTACCTCTATTTCTTCATGCTGACAATTACTAAAATTGTTTTGTAGATAGTATTTAATGCTCTGGAGTGCCCATTTATTAATTCAGCACTTTGCCCATTGACATTTTTTCCCCTGCAGTTTTACAGTTGGAGACACATCCAATGAATATAGTTTGATTATTTCACCCAATGAAATTGAGCGTTATGTCATCATGACTAAAATTACTCAGTGGAAAGTCTATCTCTCAGCCCTTCGCTATACATCTCTCTATCTTTCTCAAAAAAAAAAAAAAAAAGGCATGTATGTGGGGGAAAGTGTTAAGGTACTTTCTGGAAGCTTCTCCTTGATCTAAACTCTAACATCATCTGTGAAATGAATACATGTAAATGCAATTATAAGTCTTACTAATGTACCATAATTGATTTTTTTTTAATTAATTTAATTTTTAATGTTCAAATGTTTTGTATGTCTTTGTGTATTGTTACTGTTAGATGATGCACACAAATGTAAAAAAAGAAGCGGTTTATTGTGGGAAATGTTGCTGGTTAAATCTGTGGACATGCTTTGAAATAAGTGAATAAATTCATACATCCATTCAGTATATGGTCATATATACATGAAAATGTGTGTGCTGAGGCTGCTGGTGCCAACGCTGGTGGATAGCTTGTCATCTCTTAGCCATGTAGGCGGAAGGCCAACTCTGCGACAGCTTGGACCCACTTCACTTTCAATTAGTCGCCTGCCTCTGTAGATGCCTCCTCACCAGCCTCTCTGGAAGTGACTCAAACCCTGCGTGTGTGTGTGTGTGTGTGTGTGTCTGTGTGTGTGTGTGTGTCTGCGTGTGTGTAACAATGAGAGAGCGAGTGCGTGAGAAGTGATTGTTGATGGGAATTAACATCCCCATTATGTATTGTATGTAAATAAAATGTGTGCGCATGCATATGAATGTGTGTGTTTGTGCATTTTTCCCGCTTCAAGGGTTGTGGCGGGAGGAAGGTGGTTAATGAATGTATGTGTTTGAGTATGTGTGATGATGTCCAGTGGATATGTCCGTCCCTTTGCTAGACAGGTGCAAGTCTGTGTGACATCTCACCCCTCAGGGTTGCCAGGCACCTGCTAGATCTTTGAATGAGAGACTTGAGGGTGACACTGGTCAATTGAGAAGGATGTGTGGCCGTCCCTTGTATATCAAATACAACAATCTTATCTGAGAAGTATATTGACGTGCATATACTGTATGTATGTATGTGCATGTTAATGTGGCATTAATGATTTTTTTTAATTAATAATTGTTTTGAAATATGGAGTCCATATTAATTTTATGTGGAGATGAATATATTATAAATAGAAATATGTGGGAATTACTTCATATTAATTTATTAAAGTTTGTGCTCTATGTCAAGGTAATTGTGGCAGGACATTAGCCATTTTAGTGCCTATTGGTTTTGTAATTGAAATGCTCTCAAACCTGTGATCATATTTGACCTAAAACATATCAGCTAGTACTAAATAAATGTGCCCAAAATGTGTTAAACACCCTAATGATTCAGTTAAGAGGAAATCTTTTGGTGTTGTAAGAATGCAGTTACCAAGATGAGAGGGAGTAACTGTGGAAAAAGCAATCAAAGCCAAGCACAACCAACATGCCATTAAACCTTTTAATGATCTCAGTCTGTCCATATTCCAGTTCACTGCAATTAGCAATAAAACTCTGAACGGGTGCGGACTTATGATGTAGCTGTTTGAGTGCAGGTCAAGTTATATGGTACAGACCTGCACCATCTGTTATTTTCAGTAGTGTCTGACTCATACAGAGGGCATTGAAATGTAAGTACCTCTTGTTCTGGCTGATTGTTTTTTTTTTCTTTTTACAGTACAGTTATGCCATCAAGAAGCCTAAGAAAGCAAATTCAAGTTAGTGAGTCAGAGATACATTAAATCTTCTGTGCCTGTGAGCTATTTTTGCATTATAGTTTGTTATATTGTTATTGTAGTTTATCATATTTCCTTTTCAGATTTACTTTGTATTTTTGGAAAATAAATAGTGGCTGGTGAAAGCTGAAAACTATCCACCTAAAGCAGTATCTATATAAATTGGAATAGGCAGGTCACCCATGATGCCTAATGTTTAAGGCGCATACCAAATAATCGCAACGTCCATGGCTTGATTCGCCGTCGGGGGACCCCCGCCACCCCCTGTCTCACTACACTGACTCTCAAATAGGCCGTAGCTGAAATAGACCACAGAGTTGCAGAATTAGACATTTTACCCACAGTGTGTAATTTTATTAATTGTTGAAATGTGGCAAGTAACATGTAAATATTTCTTATCTGGTACCTGACTAATTAAATATGTGGTTATTTACAAACCTAAATGTCATGCAAAAACAGAGGTTGTTTGGCTTGTTTGTGTGTGTGGATGTGTTTTGTATAGAGGTACAGTATATCACACAGATGCATCACTTCCATCTCATAATGATTAGTCGCTGCCACCAGGTGTGTATACAGTTCTTTAATTTGAATTAAAATGGCTAAAAAAGTACTGCAGTGCCATGATGAAGAACATAACCTACACGCTGACCTTGTCTCTTATGCTAATACAGGTATGCTTATCGCAATGGGTCTTTGTAAGCATACTAATGTGTCTTTGGGTCAAATTTGAATAGTGTCATTATGAAACAAAATTGTTTATATTTTCACTTTCCTTGTCCTTACCCAGTTCTGCACCCCTGTGCCTGTGGACCCCAGCTTGTGCAGATTCATATCCAAACACATCTGAAAAGCTAAAATGGCATATTTTGAAAGCTCACGGCTCATTCAAACTCTCTCAAGATGCCCTGTGGAACTGTCACAGTTCAAGGTTGTTTTGGAGTGTCATCAGTATCATCTGACAAGTGAAGCAAATGAAACAAAACTATAGAAAAACCCGTCCTGCTCATTTGTCCTGATCGGGGTGCAGGGTTTGGCATTGTTGAAGCTGTTATCATGGCCAAGACAGAATCCTCCTGTTACAATATGGCTTTTGTTAAAGCTAGTGGACGGGATGCAAGCACGTCTCAAACTCCCCTCGGCAAACTGGGGCTGGCTGTATAGGCCTCACACACTCACACTCTTGCATCCAGACACATACACAATGACACATCCCGGGGCTCAGAAGAGGAAACCGTACAATATTGATAGCAGCTTCCAGACCCCATTCTCTCCGAGGCTTACCACACAATCACCTACAGCCACAAACACACTTGCACACTTGCAGTGGGGTTCAAATGCAGACCATAATATAGAGATTTACATGTGCACATACTCACACACCTCTTGGATTGAGGAGAGATACTGTATGTATTATTTACTGGAACTACAGGGTACAAAGCAAACTCAGATTGAGTAAACACCGTCTGGGAGGAGAGAGAACGGGTTGGTGGGTAGAAATAGAGTCAAGAGCTTAAGGAATGGACAAAATATTGCTATGTTTATTTATTTAACCTTCCTTTCATCATGCAAGTCTGTTAAGATTTTTTTTTTTTTTCGAAAGATCTGGAGCCTCATTTATAAATCAGTGCTTAGGATTCATATCAAAAATTTGCTTGTGTATAAAAGACAAAAATGGTGTACGCCAAAAAGTAATCAAATGTATAAACTGTGCGCAAGTACATCAGCATGCAGTTTTCCCTTTATGAATCACAATTAACATGAAAATGTGCATATGTGGACAAGCTTTACATACCGCCCACAATTAACCATAAGTGGTTGCTGCAAAACCCTTATGAATATTGATATACATTTTGTTCCTTTGGGGAAGAGCAGCAGTATTAAAAACAGAGGAAAGTTTAAAAGGCTGTTGGCTGCAACAGCTGTTAATGCATGTCTCCATTTTCCTGTCTCTCCAAAATGTATGCCTGGGTCAGACTTTCCTGTACCGGTGCACACATTCTCCCATCATTGTTTGTTTTTATAAATCTCAACTTTTCCGTGGGAAGTACTGTACACATCTTTCAACCCCTGTTTTATGTGTATGCAGCATGAATAAATGAGGCCCACACTGGACAAGCTGGAACAAAAAAAAAAAACATCTGTTGGTATAGTCATGCAGGTGGTTTTGGTTTTATTTACCCACGTTGTCTGAGATATTTCTGCCTCCGCCCCAATAAAGTGAATGTAATTTCAATTCTAATACTATAATGAAAAAAAAAAGATTTAATAAATTCTCTGGTAAGATTTCTTTCCAGAATCAGTGTCCTTTTTACTTAGCATAATTTGCAAATTTACATTTGATTGGAACTTCTTTCTACCAAATAAAAAGTCCCTACGACCTGTTGACAGTGTGTTCTGTGGATTATCTAGAGAAACTGGGACACTGATTCATGGAAATATATCATGCTGTTATTTTTAAGTTTGTTTTTTTTTCTCTTGTAATTTGGGTGACTTGACCCTTTAAAGCTCAGGAAATGTCATTAGAAATGATCTGATCTATGTTTTTAAAAATGTTTAAATGACATCAACAAACACACTTGGATAGACGCTCTGTAACCCATTCCCAGAAACTCCTACTCGATTACCAAGCTTCCAGCCTCACAACAGATCAATCATAGATCACAGCTAATGTCTCCTGTTACAGCACTCTGTGATTGCCCTGTTATTATCCCACTAATTATGACTATCATCATTATTATCATTTCTCTATTACAGTTCATTACTCCAGACCCGAAACAGGATGGTATAATGGCCTAAGTGGCAGTTATTCCATTCATTGATTGGTTGGGTTGCAAACCTTGTTGCATGGTGTTTTCTGCTCTAACTGAAGCTAACCGAGTGCTGACATGGCACAGGCCGATCCACCGGTTACCTCAGGCCTAACCAATTGGGCCATAAATTAGCATATGATTGACTGAACAGTGTTTGCTATCTGGCAATGTTATTGTCAATGAAAAAAGTAGATTTTATTATGACCTTCAGTTTGTAGCTATCATAAGTTAAACAACTACCAACCTGTAGAAAAATAAATTAAATATCAGCCAAAATCATGCCAGCCTAAAAGGACAGTAACCTGTTTTACTCTGTTTTTGAGTATGTTTCGCCAGTTCATTGCTCAAATTACAATGCAACAATCTTGTGTCATTTGAACGAGATTTAAAGACTAACCAGCAGTATCTGCTTAAAAATAGAGTCAACATACTTTAAGGCCCATCCTGTGAGCAACATTGCAGTTCAAATCAAGCTCACAGTTGATGTTTACTTGAGAGGTGTCTCAGCAGTGTGGTCTATCCCACATACTCCACCCTCTACTAGACTCTATGAGTAATATCCTCCTCCAATCACACACATGCAATCTCCTACTGAAATTTGCCTGTACGTAGCTGGTCAATCAGGATGTGCCTATCAATTTCATGTGTCTCGCACACTATAAAAGTAGCATCTCACTGCTGCTCACTATCCTCTTTTCTTCAGCAACAGCAAAATCAGCCCACTGATCTTACCTGCCCTGGTCACATTAGTGCCACTGACAGGCATCTCTTCTGATTCGAGTGCCTGTCCCAGTGTGCCACCCCTAGAGGAGGCCTTCACGGCCCTCCTGATTGCTCACTCGGCTGGCTGGACGGTGAGCAGGAGGCCACAGCCTCTGCTGATGCAGGACAGAGACAAGCTGTAATATTTTGACAAAATATTCCGGCTGGACACACAGCTGGGTGCGCAGCTGGCCGTGGCAGTGAACAACTCAGCAGTTCAAGAGGCTGGAAGAAGAGAAGGCCCAGCTGAGCTGTCACCTGCTGCTTGCACCTTCTTCAAACCAGAGAGGAAACAAGGTGCATCGCTACAATGCCACGGTGAGGAGGAGGACTTGCAGAGTCAGCATCAGACCCCACTGCCTCAGCTACCTCCCACACTACCTCAACAGAGACACCGCAGTACCAGCCCTCTTGTGACTGCAGAGCAGCCTAGGCTGGAGCAAGGAGCGTCGACATACCCCCGCAAAAGCTGGTTTACACTCCGGGAAAGTCAGTAGCGCTGAAATGGCTGTCAGCGGGAGGGCGTGTCACATCAACACTAGCCATATTCAACAGCCCCCCCAGATGTGCTGGCAGACTTCACGGCCCCCTCCCACCACTGTTCAAGTTTAAGCTCATGTTTGCTGTGTGTGTGCACATGTTGAAAATGTTGAAAATGTTTTAATAAAAACAAATTCATTTTCCAAAGAGCACTATCTCTCTGACCCTCTGTGGCTCTGGGACGATAGCATCTCAAGCTGCCTCATCCAGCTGGTCACAGAGGCTGCGTAATGCAGAAGACACTTGCTCTGCTGGTGCCCCTGCCTCTCTTCTCTCTGTTAAAGACGCAGACGGTGGGTGGCCTTATTCAGCTGCAGACAATGCTAGCTAAAAAAAAAAGAAAAAAAGCTGAGCACTGAGTGCATCCATGAACACTATGTTAGGCACGATGTGCTGAGAAAGAAACATATCCCGCCTGACACAGTGACACTCAAAAGCAGACCTGAGTCTTGCTGCGATCGCCAGTACCGTTATTTACCAGACCATCCAACACAGCGTGTCTCCCCAGGAAATGGTAATGTGGCACACGGTGTTATATCCTCACACAGGAATAACACCTTGTGCCCACACACTGACTGGAGCGAGGACGCTTCATGTATGCTTAATGTCAGCACTGTCTCCCACTGTTCGCGTCACCCTGCTCGGAACCGGCGCATACAGCTCGCCACTCAGGGTTACGTTGGCATGGTTGGTGGCATTACTTCCTCCTTAGAGAGTAACACCCCGGTCCCGTGGGAGGCGAGGAAGGAGGCACTGTGTCTGCTCAGTTCCCCTCTGGTTATTTCTGTGGGAAATACGTAGGGTGATAGACACATCAATACAAAATCTGATGTGTTTGCACATATGCCATGGCCAAGGAGGCTGCTTTATGCCTTTCCCCCTCTTCGTCTCATTCCCCCGCTGCAGGAGAGAGTGAGATAAGAGCAGCTGTAGGTCTTCTTGATAGCTCTGGACCACCGTTTGGTGCTGTGATATGCAGATCCAGATGTTGGCAACCCAGCCCTGGTCCATCCCCCAAGTGTGGGGGGCTCTGTCTTGGTAGGTGCGCTGCCCACATTAGGCCATCCTCTCCAGGTTTGGCTCCTGAGAAGGACAGGCTGATGTGGGCTGGACTGTCTGCACAGGTGATGCAGACCATCCAGGCAGCAAGCGCAAGATCCACCATTACTTGTCACAAGGCAAAGTGGTTGGGATTACAACGCTAGTGCAAGGAAAGGAGACTGGACCCCATGACATGTGCAGTGGGAGAGGTTCTCTCCTTTCTACAATATCGGGTGGAAAAGGGGCTGTCTCATGTCACTGTTCAAGTGTATGCAGCAGCTGTTTCCTCCTGTCATGAGGGCTTTGGCAACAGACCTGTCTTCACCCACCCCCTCGTGAAACATTTCTTGCAGGGGGTTAGGAGACAACGGCCAGTGATGCATGTCTCCACCCCCCAGTGAGAACAGGTGGTGCTCAAGGCCCTGATGAGTGATTCCTATGAACCTCTGGAGTGCCCCTCTCTGAAGGTGTTGTCATTCAAGAGAGCTTTGCTGCTTGCGCTGACCTCAGCTAGAGAGTGAGCGAATTGTGCATCCTGTCAATTCACCCCAGCTGTTTGCTTCTTCATGGTGACCACAGCAGTGCTATACTCAGACTGAACCCCTCCTTTCTTCCTAAGAACATAAGGAGCTCATTTAGGTTGAAGACTATTCAACCTAGGGAGGCAAAACTGTACCTCTTATGCCCAGTACATGTGTTGGCATGTTATGTTGAATGCACAGTCCCCTTTTGGTGCACTGAACAGCTGTTCGTGTGCTATGATGAGAGAGTTCACAGAAAAGTCCTATCCAAGAAGCACCTAGCTAGTTGGCTTTGTGAGTGCATCTCCCAGGCTTACAGGCAGGCAGGTAAGGACCCCCCCACTGTGGTCCAAGCACATTCCACATGTGGTGTGGCAGCATCTACAGACATATGCATGACAGCATCCTATTCTACTCCTTGTCCGTTGATAAGGTTTCATCTCTTGGACATGACAGGCTCCTTTTCAAGGTCTGTGCTCGCAGGTGCAACTCAGAACTTGTGACAAGGGTGGTGTGAGTGTGAGCTGTGGTACACGTGATCCCCCTTGGGCAATTATACACCTGCATTCTCCTGTGATCAAAGATGACTCGGGGACTGGGGTGTGCAGGGTGTTTGGTGTGTGACCTAGGACCCTTGCAAGGTTAGGCCATGTTTTCACCTAGTTCAGGTCCATGTTAACTGGACTGGGTTAGGCCCCCTACTGCTTAAGCTTAAATGGCTGGGATTATAAAGTAGTAGGAGTGCTGTGGCGACTAACCTATAGTGTTGGACTAAGTAACGCAGTCTGATGACATGGCGAACATTCATCTGGCCCATAGAGTACTGTATCCATAGAGTCCAGTAGAGGACGGAGCCTGTGTGAGATAGAACGAAGGTTACAATTTTATAACCCTAGTTCTATAAGCACAGGCAGAGCCCTCTACCTATGGACCCTGCTGCCCCTACGCCGCTCACTGAAGTGGTTTCGGATTGTGAGGAGAAGTGAGATGCTGCTTTTATAATGTGCGAGACACACGTAATTTATACGTCCTGATTGGCCGGCTACATACATGCGAATTTCAGTGGGCGATTGCATGTGTGTGATGTAGAGGAGAGTATTACCCATAGAGTCCAGTAGAGAGTTCCACCCATGTTTGTAGAACTAGGGTTACAATATCATAACCTTCGTTTCAACTTTGCAAGTAGCCTGAGGCAATCTCCACACACTTCCTTGCTGGAAAACACAAACAGACTGGGCTGCCTACACTCAAATACAGGCAGACGGATGGCTCACCAGATAGGGAGCTGTCCCATCTCTTAAAGCTGAAGAAATTAGAATAAATGTATCCTCTAAATAGCTGCTGTCTCCCACAGTCACCAACCTTAGTCAGCGACTGACTCATAAACTCAGTTGTTTGCTGTATGCCAGACACACAAGCTGTACCAATGTGATTAAGGACAGAAAGAACGTCACATCATGCAGCTGTTGGCAGAACATTTTTTTTTCTCTTCAGAAATGTCAAATTTTCATTAAATAAGACAAATACACTTAGGGCTAGATTGACAACCATGCGTTTTAGGAAATAATGCAGTATGCTTTGAAATAATTTCATAATCCAAAAGGTCATGCACTGTTCCCAGCCCATAGAGAAGCACATCTAGACTTGGTTGAAGGAAAAATATGAATAGCACACACACAATATTCATCTGACAATAGTGATATGATATACAGTAAAATATATGTTCATCTGTGTGATGTATCTCAGTACAACAATCAAACCAGACCTGACCCAAAATCTTTTACCTGGTGACACATCCCTATTTGGAAAGCTTCAAGTTTCCCATTAATTAGAAAAATGTTCTTTTTAAGATATATTATTGTTCCTTTTAATCATCACAGATAATATTGTAGTCAGGAGTCAGTCATTATTCAACAAGAGACACGTTTTAATTTTATATTGCCATGTCTATTCAGTCACATTTGAGGCTGTAAATCTCTATGCTTCGGGTAGAGATTATGGCTTGATGTGATGAGAAGATGCAAGGAACGAGGCAAGTGAGGGAAATGCGGATGTAATTAAGGGAATTGGGATGTACCCTCTTCTTTCCCTTTCTTTGTGTGAGTTTAGATTTAACAAAGTCTAAAAATTGCAAAAGGGCCTATCCATCATCCATCCATCAGCCTATCCATCATTATGAAGAGTGAATTGGCTACAAATATCAAGACAATATCATCATTATCAGTAGAGTTGGCCAACCATCATGTGCACAGAGGCAGATTGTTCAAACCTCAGCCCCACTGACAAGGCACACCCTAAAACTATCAAAACAACAAACCAGCAAACAAATCACTACCAGCATTACAGTAAATCAAACCTGACTTGCCACTTTGCTTCAATGTCTAAAGAACACAATGACAGCGCAAACCAAAAATGGAAATGCCTAAGTTTTCCAAACTGGCTAAATCCCCTTAGATAAGAAACTGACAAATTAGAGACTGAAATGTTCTTCCTTTCATACTTCATCTTTTGTTCATGAATAGCCAAAACACACTAGGGCTGTCATTTTTTCAGTAAATAAAGTTTGAATAATTGAGAGCTAGGACTTGATTTTTTCGAATTCATTTCAACACAGCCCACAGAGGTTCATAGTTGACATTGTTTTTATTCATGGTGGCTTTACTGCCTTAGTGAAAAGTTAACCAGGGACTTCTTGTTGTCATGGTAATACTGTAAGGCAGTTGCATTTTTAAAAGAAAGCAAAGAGCTTCACCTTTATCCATGATTTTTCCATCTGTGGTGTTGAATCCAAATGACTGTCAGTTTGGTCTTAAGAAAAGAAAATCCAGTACTCTTCTTTTCTCAACTGAAGTGATACTTTCCAATGCACCTGCATCTGCATCTGAGATAATTGGATGTGCGAATATCTCCTTTGAAAAAACATGTCAGTTTGGTGTCAGGATATATATATATATATATATATACACACACACACACACACACACACACACACACACACACACACACACACACATATATATATATATATACATATATATATATATATATATACATTACATGAAGCGAAGCCTGCAATCTAGTTCAGGCAGCCTAACTCAAGTCGCCACTCCGCTCACATGGCATACTCCGCTCAATATACATCCAACACACCCTTTTAATCATAGTGGCGTACTTAAGCTATCAGTGCCCTGCTCACACTTTTGCTCCATGCCTGTTGCCACACTGTTCACATAAGATATGTTGTTGCTTGCTGCTTCAGCGTGTTCGTATAGCGTTTCAAAAGCCCCACCTCCACCCCAGCATTCACCTGTAGGCTCTGAATCTATCTTACCCTGATAGAAATTAGTATCGTCACTCCCCACTCCCTGCTGTGTGGGACCGACACATATTCATGTACATATTCTACATTTAAATAATCTATTCCACATGAGTTGGCTGACTGAAATATATGATATATAACCTCAGTACCAGTAGCTTTTTGAACTCAATTTCTATTTCAGTTCAAAACATGTCTTTGATTTGGAAATGACAACACAAATTAAAGAAGCTGGGACAGGGAGAGTGTTTCACCTTATAATAGATACAGGCCACAGTAGAAACAAAGGTCAGATTATCTCTCTCTACTACAGGAAGGAATCTCTGTCTATCTCTATCTATGTCTGTCTGTATCTCTGTCTGACACTCTGTCAGTGTCAACTTTGGTGTGATTTGGACACATGATACACACGTAAAACAGAACAAATACTTCCACAGACAGTTCAAAAGGCAGGTAGTTTATATCATATGTTTGAAGACCATGGCAACTGTGAAGCACCACTACAAACGAAGACCAACTCTTTTGAGCAAACATACCAAATGAATAAACGATTTAAGAGCCCAATATGATTGATTCACTTTATTTTAGGATGCACATTATTTTATTTTTAAATCCAGCCTTTATTTTACTTGAAATGTGAAAAGAACGTTTATTTACTATAAGAGTACTTGTGTAGGCTATAATAGAATGTTAGTTTATTTCATGTTGTTGGTGTAGGACTCATTCATACCTCACATCAATAGTAGCCTGTTAATTTTTCTATGCGTTGAAGTAGCAATACCGGAGGCCAAGAAATCAGCCCGTTCCGAACAGGCACGTTTTAAGCAGGCACTGCACTGGTTTGATTATAAGCAGAAGTCCACAGGGCAGGAGAAGAACGGTAACAAGAGGAATGTGGAAAATCTCTAAATACATTTCCTGCCAAAACCAGTTGATTGAATACAAAACAGCTTCTCTCCTTGAGAGGTTGGATATGATTGGGTTTTTCTGCTTACTCCTTCAGTGTTTGCCAATTTGAATACCTTTTCAGGTTGAGAGGTCGGCACACATCGCCACACCACATTTGTATGTTTGAGTGTGTGTGAGTTACTCTTCCACCTATTTTCTGTCATTCATTTGACTTCAGTGAGAGGGAAATTTTGTCTCTGTGTTCATTTATTTGCATGCTTTATACTTCCGGCATGGATGTGTGACTCATGTGATATCTAAAAGTTCAGATGGTAATTACATTATAATTATTTTTCATCTGCCATTAATTCAGAATTATGTCATTGATAGTTTTGGGAATTGCGTTTGAACAGCACTTTTTGAAAAATCTTTTAAACAAATTAATTATGTTTGATACCTCTGGTCTCATTGCATTAAAAGGTGTTAACAGACAAAAATACACAGGCTCATACACACAATAAGATACACTTATTTTCATTATTTTCTTCTCCATGCACACAAATTACAGTTACACCTTCTCATTGCATGCATTCTCTATTTTCTAACGGTGTATCAACAAATTAATTAAGAAATCCACTTTAGCAAGTAATCTCAATACCTTGCAAAAAAGAAGAAAATCACTTTCATATGTTTTATTTGATGCCTATAATTATTCACGATATGATGTGATATTTCACATCAGAGAAAAAAAGGAATTCACAAATTGCTGTATTTATTGCTTACATACTGTTGTGTACTTTTTCACAAGTAAAAACAAATTCATGTGCACATTTTCAATCTTTTCAGCATCATACTCACACTTCATTTTAACAAATGATGTAGACTTTGGGGCTGTAAATACACACACACAAATACCATACACGTATCCACAACAAAATGAGGATTTATTTTCTTTAAATATGTGCATATTTTATGTAACTTTTTCATTTCACTCTGTTTGGATGAATACCTTCCCAGCCTTCTTCATGTTCCTGGTCTATGAATTTACATTTTAGTCTGATACTAAATAGCAAGAGACAATGTAACTAACCTTTAAAAAATGTATGAAACACAGTAGTGATGTGAACAGAAATATCAGGTAGTTTTGCATGTTTTCCCTTTCTTATAATAAGTTTCCTCCAAGTGCTCCAGTTTCCTCCAACAACCATGTGAGTGAGTCATTTTCTACACATCTCCCTGCTTTCCATTAAATGTATGCTTAAAAACTCTCCAGTCTGTCATGGCACAGAACAGTAATCCAATAGTCACTCTACTTCACTGTGTTCACCAGCAACAGCTAGTCACCAACTTTGTCTGTCTGACATTTGCTGCTGCTGCTGCTGTAAAAAGAAATAGCAAAGCAAAGTTTGTGAGCTGTGAAACCAAAACAATGAGCTGAAAGATGATAAACAGCTCTGTAGAGCTGAAGAATACTGCAAAATAAGTGACCTCTCTGGGTTTATTACTACAGGCTACACATGAAGTGGTTATTTGATGCTTTGTTATTTTAAAAAAAATATTATTTTTTTTAAGGGTTGTTAATCGATAATCAATGAGTCAGATGTTGAGAATTGTGGTTGTACAGTGTCACCTTCTGGTCCTGGGAACAAAAACTACAAAACTATTCATCCAAGTGCACCACCCATGATTATTATTACATTATGAAGTGTGGTGTTGCACTGTGTATCTTCTTCAACATATATTTGGTTGGATCTCTACTTTAATTAGCAAGCTTAGTGCCCAGTGTTGTGATTTACTGTGCAAATTACAGGCTACTGTGATTGAAGGGGACAAAAATTAGGTGGATCTATGCCAGAAACCTGTTTATGTCGCTGCTGCTCTTTGGCTGCTGATAGAAGCTGACCAGTCATATATTTATGGACCTCACTTTAAGAATGATATTTTCTGCTGTGGATACTCATTGGCAAAGGCAGCAAGAGAAACAAGAGTCAGACTGACAAAGAGAAAGAACAAGTAGTAGCGGATTACACCATGCCAAGTACATTAACATATCCATCTGGTGTCTGATTGTTCCTGCACTCCCACTCACCCCATTGGCCCCTGTTGCCCCCATCACTGGGCTTGAGTAGGCTTTTCCAGGACAAGGTCATGTTGTTGGCGTATGTTATGAATCTACCACCTGATCCCAAAGGTGCCTGTGGGAGCCTGGCGCACCAGCAGGCTGGCAGTAGTGAGACAGTAGTGGTAAATTGACAGGAAGCATGGCTAGATCACACAATCTGGGTCATACATACACGCAAAACCCACAAAGTAACACCTTTCTTCGTTCATGGCATTCATCTTCTCTCCATTTAATCTGTTTCTCTCTTTGTTTTTACTTGTTCTCGTCACACTAATATCAGGATCTAATGTTTTAGCTACATATTCTTAATATGCATTTGTCCTGTGTGTATGTTTGTGTGTCTGCCTCAGGTATTGGCAGTCCCTGCACTTTCATAGCCAGGTTGTATGTGGGTCAGTGATGACCAAGTGTGCAACACTGTGCAATGTGGCCCATACCTTATATCTATGAGACAGGGAGGGACAGGCAAACACACAGATGGTATGACTGCAGTAAGTAAAGACATTAAGTGGAAATATTGCAATATTGAAAGTGTGTAAGAGCGAGAAAAAGAGAGGCAGAGAAATGCACTATATGATACAATTTATTGAGTTAACCCTTAAAACTGTATACTGTAGCTCAAGCGAGTCTAAGTTGTGTATTTTTTATAACTATGATAGAGGGCAAGTATCAAGCATTATCTAAAATTAAAATGACATCAGTGGAAAATTCAAGCCAGGTCAGAAGTAACATTTAATTTGTTCAAATTAACTTGAACACAGTACAAGTTGCCTAATCCAAAACTATGCTGTAGAATTGACATTGTGTTAATTTTGCGATGCTCTGCTGTGTCAGTGACAAGCTAACAGGGGACTTTCTGTCATGCATTGTTACTGTAGGGCAGTTGGTCTTGGAAGTTCGGTGTTTAAAGCCATAGCAAAGTTACAATTTAGGCAACTATGGGATATGCATGTTTTTTTGTTTTGTTTTGTTTTGTTGTTGTTTTAGCATTGCTATGAAAAAAAGGGACGTGTTCAGTGAGAGTTGAGTCAAAGTGAGAGTTGATTTTATTCAGCCATGAATGGCTGCTGGATGGCTCACTGTTCTACCGTCTCGTGCCCTACATGAACTTTAAATCAGCTGGTCTAGATCCTGTATCCTTTTTGTGATGTGTCAGTGAAAATGACCCTTGAGGGTTTTTAGAAGCAGGGACTTCACTTAGTGTTTAGTGAGCCAATGCCCCTGCAGAGGCAGAGACAGAGAAATAAATTGTGAGTTGCTGAAGCCAGCCATTTCCACACCATTGTTTAGTCTTTCATTTTGACCTATCAGTATGAGATGATTCAATTAACAAGAGGAAGGATGGATGTGTTTCTGCTGAGTGTTAGCGTTTCTTTGCCCTCACCACATGTACACCTGCTCTTTTTTCTGATGTGTCCTTTTATTTTGTGGTCTTAAATGGGTTAGTTTGCACACTATACCCTCCTACCAACCTCACCTAAACACCTAAGACCCCATCAGACTATAGATGTTGACATTATGCTGTCATCCCACTGGCAGACTGGCCTAACACTGGGTCCTGCTTATACATATATACATACATACACACAGACACAAATGCACAGTTCTGTAGTACAAAACTACCTTTAGGTCAAGAACAGAGAGAGTGGAAATTAGAAAATTATAAAAATATATATCCAGAAAGGGATTTTTACAGCAAAAATATATATTGTATATTAAGAATCATATATTTCTTATGAAACCATTCTGTCAGTGGAAGTTCGTTTTAAATAATTCTCATGGGAGGAGATTTCAGTTGCATAATAGACATGGAATTAGATCTACCTACAGACAAATCACTTAAATCCAAAAAAATCTAAGACCACCCAAGGGATGATGGGGGAATAGGTTTAGTTGAAGTTAGGCGCTCTCTCCACCCTAAAATAAGGGAGTTCACATCTAAGTCTCGGGCTCATGGGAGATATTATAGAAAAGATCTTTTCAAGAAAAAAAAAAAGATCTACATATAGTAAAATAAAATAAAATAGAGCCTATCATGATTTTTGGCCATAGAGCAATTACCCTTAAAATTTTTTGAGGCCCAGACACATATTTAAAATGCTGGAGACATAATGTTTCATTATTAGATGACCCAAATATAAAACAGGAACTGCAGAACGATCTGGCTGAGTACTTTATATTTAATCATAATGAGAGTGTCTTTTCTTCTATGTTATGGGAAGCAAGGGGAAATAATTGCTACATCTTCTAGGATAAATAAACTGAGGCTTGAAAAACAGCAGGAACTGGAGAATTAAATTAAAAGGCTAGAGAGTACACAAGCAATCAAGTGAGAAAGAAACACCAGATTTAAGTTGAATGAGCTATTAACCTATAGAGTTGAGGGGAGGTCTTTGATTTATTAATGGAAATATTATGAGATGGGCAGCAGAGCAAATAGGTTGCTTACTTTTCAATTACGTAAAGCCCAGTTGCCAAAGACTAATAGCAGCGATCATGTTTTCAGTCTCCGGAGAATAGTTCCGCGTAAGGCAGACGCCACTGCACATGTGTGGGAATGCGATTCCATTTACAGTGCTTTGCTAGCTTGTTGTGCTACATATCACAACCTCTTGACTTTGTACTGAGTTTCTTTGAGAATTGTACAATATACAATGTAGTACAAAGTCAAGAGGTCATAGCTTTTCACTGCAAATTATGATAAGCTATTCAAACAAAAGAAGATCTGGTAGGAGGTGAGGTGGGATATCCTTCCCCCGTCCTTATTTGGAAGAATAGAATCAGTAAAGATTTACGTTGCCCTAGCTTTTCTTTTTGTTTTAACCCTTAGCTGTCAGGATACCCATATCCACTTTCAATTGGCTAGACAAATCATATCCAAATTTATAGAACAAAACAAAAAAAGGGAGGACTGGGTTTACCTGATTTAACATATTATTTCTGGGCAGGATGTCTCAGTGCTGTGGTGACTTGGATTAATAATCAGGAGACTGGATGGGTCCTGATAGAGAAGAGTTCAACCCTGTGGATATGGCTGTCTGTTTTAAAACTAACAGTAAAGAATGAATGGATTAGATGCACATTGACAGGACAAGCCAAGAGCAAATGAAGACAGAGTTGGATGGACTCCACTGATATTGAGCTAAGATTATGTAAGCTTCAACAAAAGGAAATGGACAGCAGTTTGTTTGGTTTGCAAGTACTTGTAAACTCTGTGCCCAATTCAAGATTTTGCAGTTGTATTTTTTTTTATTTTACTTAATGAATAATGTTCATGTTAGTGCTTGGTTTCTTTTCCCTTTATGTCAGCCACAAAATCAAGATTTAGAGGTGCAATAGAGTCTTCCATGCAATAACAAATTAGTTATGTAGAAAAAGTTTCATTAAGTGTTTTTTTTTGTTTTTGGTTTTGTTTTTGTTTTGTAATATTCACTATTAGAGGCACTTGTGCATGACAGGTCTGCCTACACACACAAGTAGCCATAACTGGCATCCATATGGGTATAGATGGACATTGTTTTGTGTTGACGCCAAAATTTGTGATTGCGGCCACTAAGAAAGGGATGCATACGATCTTCACTTAAATCAGCTTTAAATAACTCTGCTTTATTTGTATTGCTGTCTTGTTGTTCTTTATTTCTCTCTCTGCCTGAGCTTTTTTCTCTGTCCCTCCTTCTGTGGGTGGATAGGTCAAAGGATACCCTTCATACATTTATTCATAAGAAGCCGGATGAAGGGTTTCAGAAATATTAGCTTAACTCTTACCTTTCTCTCAAGAAAAGGACTCTGGTGTTTTTCTCTTGTGTATTGTATCAGGTTTTAATTTTTTGTTCATTACGCTTCATTAAAATTACAGTTTATGTGAACATCAGTTCCACTGACTCAAAACAGAATAAGAATTCTTGACATGTAGGAGAGAGAGGAATTTAACTCCCTTTTAGCTAAATGCATTAGTCTATAAAATATGTGCTTAAACTGCCTAATAGACTTGAGATAAAATATGTATTTTACTAGCAAAGTAATCTTTTCAAGTATGGATAGAGCACTTTTTAGAGCCCATCAAGAGAGGTAATGGGGATTCTTTGTGGATTGTTGACAAGATTAATTCTTTTTTATCCCCTCAGTTTCAAATCTTTTCATTTTTTATTGCCCATACTATTTTTCTATGTAATATTATGCAACCTTACCAAGAATCCACGTTTCTTCCTTTCCTCAATGCAAAAAAAGATATCAATTCTGACTGGACCCAGACATCAAATATCTGGACCATCTAGTCACATTCATGAACTAAAACTAAGGTTAAATTCTGACCTGATTATTCTATTGGAAGAAGATACAGAATGAATTCACTGAATGACAGCAGGATTGTTAACTTAAAAAAAAATCAACAATCATGGCTGAGTGAGGTCACTCCCTGTTCAGCTGCCACAGTGACAGTTACAGGAAAGAGGTTGAATCCTATTTAGAGTGATGGCTGCCCGACAGCTTTTCAGCAAAAACAGAACCACCCATCTTCCCCAGAATCACATCCTCATTTCCCACACGGTATGGAGCTGTCTTGAAGTAATACACAATGTTTTCAATCATCTCAAGACAGTTATTTTATTTTATTTTATTTTTTTAACAAATCATTTCCATGATCTATGATTATTCTAGGGTCACAGGAGTACTTTTGGTAATAGCAACTGAACTTTGCTCTAAAGTGCATTTACTTGATTATCTAGCTACAGTAATATGGAATAGTAAACAGGGTAGCAAGTATTATGATTTAACAAAATAATCTTGTTTCAAGCCTCCATGCAGGCAAACATCAATCCCTCTGAAATGTCCTTGAGCAGGATCTGTTGTTAAACCTGATGCCTAACCAGACTGCACAGATGTCCAAAATAAAAATTAAAAGAAAACTTCTAAAATCCTACAAAGAACAACAGATTTTCACATAACCCGTGTGTTTCCCACACTTCTCTTTCAACTATAAGTCAAAGAGAGAGAGAAAAACAAAAAACAAATGGTAGCCTCCAGGGTGGAGCTAACCAGCAATACTAACGAAGGGTTGAATTTATCAGTCATGTGAGCTGTCAGTCACAGGTGCACCCTTTATGTCAGAGGCCTTGTGTTGGTGGTGTTTTGGGAAGCAGGACGGACTACAGGCAGCTCTGCAAAGTCTGAGGTAAAAAGCTGGTGAATGAGGTTGAGAGTAGCAGTTCTTATCGTCATATTTTCTGTGTGTAATAATGCACATTGACAGTTTTGCTGTGGAAAAGTCGCACAGTAACTTCACATAATGTTGCAATTATCTCAGAGTGTTTCCAACACTGTAAGTTGACTGTCATTTAATTCCAGTGATTTTAAAAAGTTTAACAGTCCATTAGCAAATGACAATAATGGAAAAGGTTTGACAAAATTGTAAGCTCTCGCAAACAATGCAAAGATTAATTTGTTTTGTATTAATTATTGCTTTCACAAAATTATAACAAATTGTTTGTTGTCACAACCGATATACCAATATAGTCTCCCCTTAAGATTTTGCACAAAGCAATATAGCTTTGAGGTTTTAAATAATCCTTTTTGTGTGCTTACACAAACTCATCTTGCATGGTTTATTATGACAGCGTTCTAACTCTGCTTCTGTTGGGGCACAGGTCAGAAAATTTATGTGAATGGTGCCTTGGTGAGTAAAGACCTTGACCTGACTTCAGCTGGCATCTGAATTGCTTCTCTAACCTCTCTTATTAATGCTGAACCAGAGATAGCAGCGATAGAGAGAAGAAAGACTTAATTCTATAAGAAGATTTCGGCCAGCTTGCTGGCTCCCAGGCATCCATGAATGCTTTACGCACAATTGAGGACTGTCTGGGTGCACTATGTGTGTGTGTGTGTAATAATTCTGCACACAACACTTGGCAATGAAGCCAAATGTGCTGTTATTTGTTCTCATCAGCACATCATATTTGCATACAGATTTTTCAGGCAAAGAATCCAATTGTGTGATATACTCAGAATACAACAACAAAAAAAACTTCCTCTCCAGAATCTGTGCTGGTCAAGTGAAAGTCCAGCAAATATTGAATTTGTATTGAATACTGATTTTCCTGTCAGTGGTCACACATCAATTTTACCAGGGACACAAGCAAAGATAAAGGCACAATAGACTAGCATTATGCATTTGTCCCAACAAAAAATACAATACAAGAAGTGCCCTTGATTTTTGAAGAGTGGCTAATAACTATTTTTAATATTGCAGGCACTTATTAATATAGGGTGCACAGTCATTTATTTTCTTTTTTATCAGTGCAAGTCAGGTGATTTCTAGATTAAAAGGAATGGTTGTATATTGTGTCAGTTTGATTACACTCATGACAATGTTTGTGTATGTGTGTGTGTGTGTGTGCGTGTGTGTGTGTGTTTGTATAAGAGATATAAACCCACCTCTGAGCTGTAGGTACTGTAGTGAATGCTGCACTAAGCATTCATCAGACAGAATAAATGCATACGGACAAGGTCTCCCCTCACACACTGCTAACCCAGTCTGCACACAGACAGATTGTTCATATTCAAGCTGCCCCCAATGTCATTTTCTAAAATTCATTCTGACATGGGAGCTCAAAATGAAATGAAAGCCTACCGCTTTCATCATTATTGTGTAATCATTTCCTCCCCTTTCTCTTTCTTTCTCCTCCACATTGGTCTGATTTGTTTCACATCAATCCCTAAACAATGATTCACCTTCTCCCATGCCCACTGGGATCTTTTTATATCTAAACCATACATTAAACATGTACTACGTCAAGCAGATGCTGCACTGGTGTCACACACCTCCAATAAGCTGCACCGTTATTCACAATATGATAACACACAATAGATAGTCACCAAACATCTTGTGCCCTCCAGAAATACTGGCATCCCTCTCAAAATAAGCCAATGAGGCTGTATAATAAAAGAGAAAAAAAAAGCACAGATGAATCATGCTGTCTTGCTGCTGAGTATTCAGTGTTCAGAATAAAATACTCTCATCCACTGTAATTACAATATTTTTTACAGGGTCTAGTATACTGCAGTAGAAAGGAGAAGTGCATACAGTATCTCACAACAGCTGGCATCCTTGGAATACAAAGCTAATCTAAACTAAGTTAATTTCACTGTGTTACCACTCTGTTCCTTGAAGAACAGCTTGAAAAATCTTAGAAAAAAGTTGTCTCAAAGCAGCTTTTGGAAATTGTTGGGCAAATGTATTTATTTGATAAAATCCAGTCATGGTTCAGAAAGCACAGAGACTGCTCTGCTTAGAGCCACACATAACATCCTGTTACACTCTGATTGTGACCAAAGCTGTATTTTAATTCTTCTATATTTAAGTGCTGCGTTTGACACCATGGACCATAATATTTTATTAGATCATCCGAGGATATGGGTAGGGATTACTGGTGCAGTGCTCAATTTGTTCTGTGTCTCTTATCTTTGTAGTGTGGATGATGTCCAGCTTTACGTATTTGGGAAAACTGAGGAACTTTCAAATCTGTCTACTTTGCTACTTGGATGTCTTTTTTTTTCAGCTAAATCTCAAATTGAAGTTCTGGCTTTTGTCCCAGATCAGAGTTCTGACATTTCACACCAGCTCTTGCTGTAGGTCCTCTAGCCATAGGGTCATTTTTGATTCCCTGCTAAACTTTGAGAAACATAAGTCAGTAATTCAGTCTTGCTATTTCCAGTTAAGAAACATTGCCAAACTTCACCCCTTCTTATCTTTTCAACAACTAAAACAAACCATCCATTGTTTTGTCTCCTCTTGCATGGACCATTTTGATTACTTGTAACAATGTTGTATACAACAAAAAACTACTCTAACTGCTATTTTTAGAATATCTCTGGAACGCTGCTTGCTAGACACTTTAAAAACTGTCCTGCAGCACACTGTTCAGCCATTACAACAAGCCATCAGTTCTTATAATCCATTCAGGGGTTTGATAGTCTATCAAGGAACCACTGAAGCAAGTAAGTAATGTGTTAAGATAGTATCTGAAGCGTATTGAGCTACATGAAGACTCTGTGTGCACTTTGACTATTGGAGCATGCGCACATTACACATGTAGTGAAATGTGTGTTTTTATTCTGTTTGGTGTTTTATTCTGTCTGCAAATGTTTTATTACTTAACAGAAATTGAGGAACGGCAAGCAAGCTTGGTGGAAGTGACGTGGCAGGCAAAAATGCCAGTTTCCATTAAAAAACAAAAAACAACATAAAAACACACCAAGAAATGAATATGGACAGTTTCGATAAAAATGTAAATAGTTCTGTTTTTCCGTGTAATAGAAACTTTATGAATAGAGATTTTATTTATTTTTGTTTGTTTTTCATCTGAGGCCTTGTTCTACAAATATGAAGACAGTAAACATTTGCACATATTGGTTGTTGTGGAAAATGAATAAAATGTTACACCAGTAATAGGAAAAAAATGGCTCAGACCTCAGAGGGTTAAGCCAAGACAAACATTTACTAACTAAGACCCCACAGTATTCCCATATAACCCCAGCGATGGCTCCACTGCACTGGCTCCCTATTATATTTTGGATTGAACTCAAAATTTCCCTCCTAATTACTTTTAAGGCCTTACACAACTTGGGCACACCATATATCAGTGATTTAATGATTCATCATAGATGCACTAGACCTCTGATCATCAGAACAAGTGTTCCTGGTTGTGCCTCAGCAGCCAGGAAAGCAAGAAGTGCTGGCACTTTTTCAGAATCCACAAGGACTTGGGTCTTACATGCCATCATTGAGGGAGTATCTTCAGTGCTAAAAAGTCTCATTCATCCTCAACAACATAACGGTTAACCCCCTGTAAAAATGCAGTCATCATTGTTCACAATGGGAAAACAGCAACGATATTTTAACTAAACAATGATTCTTTACACATGTGCACATTAGAAGGGAAAGTAGCAATTGACTGCCAGCTTAAACTTAACTTTATGGCCAACATGACATCAAACTCCAACCATACTCTTAAGTGAACCAGGCACAGGCACCACCTCTGTGGATGTTGGAGAGTTGAGCACCACAATGATTTCACCGCAACCACAGATTTCAAATAGTAAAAATAAATATGATTTCACTAGCAAGGACCACACCATCAACAAGATGCGTTTGGATGATTTATTGAGGAAAACAATTAATGTGCATAGTTCTTTCAGTTGCTGACTGCATTGTGGGGAAGCTTATGGGGAATCCGCCTCAGCACCCGGGCGACAGCAGACCCCCAAAAACCTCCAGTTACTTAAGATAAAGTTGAGCAAATCTGAGATCTTTGAGATTTCGAAGGGTGTAGCGATGGTACGTTTGGGAGGAAAGATGACCCATGAATTGTATGAAGGCTGAAAGTAGCGGCACTGGTCTTGAAGGAGTGTCCATCAAAATGAATTGGAATTGCAAGCAGTGCGTTGGTGTCGGAAGGATTAGAAGCGATTGACTTTGAAGTAAAATTAAGTATGGCTGACCGGATTGATCTGTTTTGGTTCGATTTAAGTAGTCGGGTCAATTTTATTTAATTGGCACCAAATCACGAATAAGTTATCTTTTGGCATGTTTCGTATATAGCGGGTCAAGACCATACTCTTAATTTATAGAGACCCAACATTCCCCCATGAGCAAGCACTTAGCGACGGCGGCGAGGAAAAAATTTAATGGGAAGAAACCTCGAACAGAACCAGGCTCTAGGTGGGCGGCCATCTGCTTTGACTGGCTGGGTTGAGAGAGAGGGAGACGGTGTCATCCAAGAAATAAGGCAAGTCTGAAAAGCAGGAGTAGCAGCTTGGGTCGGAGTGAAGAGTTGAGGCAGTGAATTCTGAGCATATGAGCTAACCGAAGAATGCAAATGAGAATTTGACTTCTAAATTACGAGCAACGCGAAGAATGCGATATCTGGAGCATAGTGTGAATGCTGACTGACAGCAAGTCGGCAGTAAGAGGAAGGCGGCGAGGATTTTTAGCTCACTCTTGGTGTAAAAGTTCTATGAGAAGTGAAATTAAATGAGAATGGTTGGAGACCAGGCCCAGCTGTCCGTTAGGAGATTAGAGAAGAAGTTGATGCCGCTTGGGTAAACATGGATGGTATGTGTTTTGATGGCCATCACGGAAGGGCGTAGGGAAATGAAACTGTCACGGTAACGAGATCGAATGATGGGTAGGTTATGCTGTATATGTTGTGAAGCAATGACGCTGGATAGATCTCATGAACTGGAGACGTTTTAGAGAATTTCCTGCAACTGCGTGATCTCGGTTGGCCATTTGGAGGGGAATCATCATCATCTACCATGGAAACCCCCAAAAACTGGCAGAAAGGACAGCACCTTTATAGAGTTGGTGTTGTCTGGGCATTTCTGGGAGTGGGCGGCAGGGGGCGCTGACAACCCAGTGCCGGAGGCCCCAATTAAAGCTGGTGGCAGAGGTTGCTGGAAGTGGGCGGCAGGGGGCGCTGGCATCCCGGTGCCAGATGCTCCGACTCGAGTTTGCTGCTGCAATAACTGGAAGTAGGCGGTAGGGGGGCGCTAGCATCCCGGTGCCAGATGCTCTGACTCGAGTTTGCTGCTGCGATAACTGGAAGTAGGCGGCGGGGGGGCGCTGGCATCCCGGTGCCAGATGCTCCGACTCGAGTTTGCTTCTGCGGTAACTGGAAATAGGCGGCAGTAGGGGCGCTGGCATCCCGGTGCCAGATGCGTATAACAATGGAAGTTGATTGATTGATTGATTGGAAGTGACATTAGATTAGTTCCATTACTAACTAGCAATCCGGTGCATGCAATGGCAGATGTTACCGAAGTGACATTTGAGTCAGTATTAGTAACTTGCAACCTGGTGCACATAACGGCAAACGATACTAAAGTGAGGTTAGGCTAGTTGTATTAGTAACTTGCAACCCAGTGCACGTAAAGGATAGATGTTACTGATATGATGTAAGAGTAGTTATGATATTTGGTAACCCGGTGCACGTAACAGTGGACGATACCGAAGTGACGTCAGATTAGTAGAATTGGGAACTTGCAACCTGGTGCACGTACCAAAATGTTGTTTTTTTGTAAAATAGTATTTCAGCTAGATAATGAATAAATAATAATTTACATTTAATTAAAACATACAATTTATGGTGACATGCAGTGAGACCCAAGAATAAATTCTTCTTGTATCACAATGAACACAAATACCCAGTAGGAGATGTCACTCCTACGCCAGAACACACACACACACACACACAAGAGATTTATAGAGGCTCTATAGGATGTTCAATCTCATTAGAAGTGTTTCCTCATGAATAACATTCCATCAGGATGAATCACTTGATTATAGATTTCTGTGTGTGTGTGTGTGTGTGTGTGTGCTGCCTGTTTGTGTTGACAGCTTTCTCTATGTGTGACTATGTGTGTGTGTCTATCTTGCCAGAATAAACAACAATGGAAGTGCCAGCTGGTGAAAAATGGGCACCACCTCTCTACTCTCTCCTCCTATTGATTTAATCTCCAGCCCTTTGCCACTCGCCACCAAATCTGTCTTCACAAAACACATCTGAGGACAATATCGTCCACTCAGGTTTTGTTCACATGACTCGGTAAAATAAGCATAAATAACCATGACAGGAGGTCAGAATATTTTCTGGGAGGGCAATAATTCTCTAGACCGGTGAGAGCGCGGTTAAGCACCTTGCATTCAGACCTGCAGCACTGCTCATCTCCTCTTAAGCTTCCCTTCTTCTTCTATAAAAGAGATTTTCTTTACCACTATACCACTATTACTTTAAACAAACATAAAGCCATTATGCATAAATCAGTAACTTTCTTCACACACTGCAGTGACAAAAGGTAGTCAGAAAGTTTGACATCAGACTTTACATAGAGGGCTTTTTTAAAAAATGCAATTTGTTTGCATGAAAATACGTGTCGAAAATTGTGCGAACCTTGGTTTCTTTCAGGGTGCAGATGTTTTCTTTATGTAGCAATGTGAAAACATAGGGCTGTCACAAAGTACAAAACCTTGTACTTTGGTTTATATGGTTCTATATGATTCAAAGCCTTTATATTTCAGCCTCATTGAAATTTTTACCTTGGCTTGCTTTTCCATATAAAATCTCAGAGTGCAAGGTGTAGGGCATAGGTCTGATCCCCACGGATTGGAAAGCAGGTCTTGTCTGGAGGTGCGATCATAACAGAGTCTGTCTGAAGCCTGTGGATTTTCTCCGGTGGCAGGCTTACCTGAATAACGGCTTCCACAACTGGCATCTCCCAGGTCGTCGCATCCAAGTTTGCTGCAATTACAAACCTCTGGCAGTGAGTTGTTCTCTTCATGTCCACATGGGAGGGCAGTAAATGAGAGCAACCAAGTAGAAAAAGGAAAAAAAAAAAGTTTGTTCCGAAAGCACGTCTGCAGCCACTTCCCACTCTGCACACTTCTATCATCACCTCCCCCTCTCAATCTCATTGTGCTGGCAAATTAAAATTCACGGGCTGCCAAGCCATCTATTCTCCCTCCACTGCTTAATTGTCTTGAAAATTGAGGAGATTACCGGGTGCGATTTATGTACAAATAAGAATCTGTCAGAAACCTGGTGTGTACCTGGCATACACACACACACATATACTTGATGATTTGTAAGCCTTACGCAATGGCCAGCATGGGATACCTAAAATCCCAACCTTTTCAATTGCACCCTTTCCATGTATTACTCTCATGCTGAGACTGTGCAATGCATGTGTGCACAGAGGAGAACAAAACACTGGCGAGATCAAGAAACTCACAAATCTTACTCAATATGTTTTGATGCTGATCAGCATTGTGTTTGTCTACATCAATGTCACTTTTCCTAACATGTATTCTCCCTTGACTTTGTACATCAATTCATGCTGCAGCATACCCAGCATCATTTTTACTGCCAACAACAGTGGCATCTGCTATTTTTAGACATGCTAGTGGAAAGGATCAAGGGATGGCTATGTTGGTCTGGTGATTGGTCTGTCAGACAGTGATCCAGACTGAATTATCTCAACAGCTACTGGATGGAAAACCATAACATTTTGCACAGACATTCATTGTCCCCATAGGATTAGTCCTACTGATCCCCTGATGTTTTTTCTTTAGCACCACCATGAGGTTCACATTTGTGGTTTTTAGTGAAATGTCTCAACAACGGATCCAGTAACAATGGATAACTATAAAACATTCATGCCCCCTTCAGGATGAACTGTGATAACTTGGATGACAACCTTAACTTCTCATCTAGCACCACCATCAGATTTAGCTTAAATCACTGGTGTTTAGTGTACATAATATTTGCTATGTTTCCCTGCTCTTAGACTGCGTATAACGATGTATTCCTCATCAGATTCTTATGTAAAATATTGCATAAGCTATCATGTTCATTAATCACAAAATGTTTTGGCAATCAACTCATACTTGTGTTATAGTTGAAAAAAAGTCCTATATTTTATTTTGCTTGCAGTAAAATCACTATGCATTACTGGCTCCACCATTTAGTTGCTGGTCTGCGGGAACCTGTGAACGGATCTTTGTCCATTCATCCAATCAGGCAAGACTCTCAAACTGTGTGAAACTGAATGAAGTTTAACAAAATTGATCATCAGGCTGGAACTTACCATCTTCATCATATCCTGACCGAATCTCCCGCCATGAGGGAGGCCAAGTCCAGTCTATGTGATTAATCACATAATCTGAATAAATGAGTGTGAATATGAGCCTTCGGTGCTCTGCTGTAGTTACTTTTATGCACTATCCATCCAATAATTTCCTTACTAACAATCACATATCTCTATGAGACATGACAACACATTGATATATGAATTATATAAGTGGATATTTGTATCATAACAGCATGTACTGTTTTTGTATGTGTGTGATTGTGCATCATTTTATTTCATTTGGGTCACATAATGACATCTAATAAAAAACTGTTTTCTAACTGCACTGTCCTTGCTAAACTCTCGACCAGCTCGACATGGATGTCTTGTCTCAGTTTTTCTGTCACCATGTTTCTCTCTCCCCACACACATACACATTAATGCAGGTGTATCTCCATGTGAGTTGCATGTATGTGTGTAAATGCGCAGGTGTGTGCTGAAATCCCTCCTAGGAGGGAGCCAAATGAGGCAGCCTTACCAATGTAATCTCACCTCTTAGGCTGCCACCACTCAACCCCTACCTACCTCCACCCCTCCTCCTCTCTCCTCCTCCATCCACTCCTCCTTTCATTTCAGCCCATTCCAACTAAATCCAATTTGTTATGGTTTCAAATAAGGCCTAGTTTTTCTGTCCTCTCGCCACTTCAAACAAAGTGGCTTCTGTTATTGCTCATCCAATTTGAAATTGTTTTTTTTTTCACATCGTTCTTTCCCTTCAGGTACTATCTTTCTTTCTCTTAAGGTCCACTCTTGCTGTGATACGCAGTGTAGACTCTAGATGTCAAGCACAAGATGCAGTAACTACAAAGCTTTTATACAACTATGCAGAGCTGTTCTTTTATAGCTTTAGGGCATTATTGGCATTTTGTGTCAGACTGACCTATCCAATCAGTTTTTTTGGTGATGCAAAGTTTGATACCCACCTTATTTCTACAGTGTGTGTGTATATGTGTGAGTGTGAATCTGTATCTACATGTCATAGTTGTTTTTTTGAAGGCTGATGCAGACAGTTTTTGGTTGATGCTGCTGGTAGAATATACTGATTTTATTTGTTTTATATTCCAAAGAAAAGACCAGTATCAGCCCAAGTTATTGAAGTGTGCGTGTTCAGCGTCTCAGTTGCATTGAATTGACGCTCAAAATGGTTTGGGGGGAGCTACTCTTTTTACTGAAAAAAGGGGCTAAGATCCCCTAGGAATGAATTTAAATTCATGTGGAAACTTAATCTAAACATCTGAGAATGTCAGGAAAAAAAGTCCTCTTTTCAAGGCAGATAATCATTATTAATTAAAGTAAGGACAGGGAGAAAGAGTGGTGAGGTGGTTTCTTAATTGTTCAATAAATGTACTGAATGAAATGTTTTACTCCAACATTTCTCGCTCCTATGGGTCCTGTTTTTAATTGAAAACCTGCCTCTGGGTTGATGCTTATGAATGCTGTTGTTATTGCATCACCGAGCATTTAGCAATAAAGACGGCTTTTCCGCAGTCTAGTTGTTGATTGATGAGAATTATAACCATAAAAATAACAATGTGGTGGTAATGATGATGACACAAATAATTATAAAAATTCTAATGGGGTCTTGATGGTGGTAGTGATGATGATGAAGACAGATGGTGATGTTGAACAGAAGTCAGGCTTGCATGTGCGTGTTTGTGCACCATACCAGGGCACACTCACGCCTGAAGATACAAGGATTGTATATAAATGACCGCAATAGAAAATGTGTGTGTGTGTGTCTGTGTGTGTTGCAGGGGATGATGTATCTGGAGGAACGCAGACTGGTCCACAGGGATCTGGCAGCTCGAAATGTCCTGGTGAAATCTCCCAACCATATCAAGATCACTGACTTTGGCCTGGCTCGCCTGCTGGATGTTAATGAGAAGGAATATAATGCTGATGGAGGCAAGGTAAATCATGGACTCACTTGACACTTGTAAATTGTTATTTGTTTGTTTGTGATTATGCTGAAATATTTAAGCCTTTCCAATGCTGTATTTTGCATGATTATGGAGGCCAGAATGAGCCCCTGGAATAGAACACTCTGAATGGCTAATTATAATAAATTCTGAATTGATATACAGTATTTAGAAAAAAAATATATCTTAAAATAGAATTTTTATTTATATTATAGGATTAAATAATATTTATGTTTTATATGAAATCCATTTCATTATTCTGTCTTTAATTTATGAATTAATTTTTGCAAGTAGTAGGAATATTAGTGTATCTAGTGGCAACTGCACCATTTGTAGCCTTACTGCTAGTATTAAATCAGTACTATTAGTGGAAGTTATACCACTATAGCATCAGTAGTTGTGGTGGTATAGTGACTGCCATACTGTGCTGTACTAAGCGTACTACTGTATATGATCACCTGAGCCTGCATTGATATGTTTTAAAAGACAACAATAGACATTAACATTAATTAGGGTTTTATATCCTGAGGGAGGAACTTAGCCCATCACAAAGGACAATTTTAATGGAGTCAGTGAGATACTATTCTGCTCTACTGGACCGTTTTATTTACTTTTGGGGAAGGGAGATCTCAAAACCGTATAAATGTAGTAAACAAATCTATCCTTGGGGCTCTCTTTACATGGGCTTCTGGCCTCTTCTAATCTTTCTTCATCCTTTGCCTCTTTTGTATTTTGTTTTCAAATCCTCTCCTCTCATGAAAGACTATTGCATCCTCTCTCACGCCTCTTTCCAGTCTGTCCATCATGTTTTGTGTCAATGTTGAACATTGTAGTATTATCCTCTCCACTGAATGAAAGACAGACACCTTCAACATCCCACTCCTCTCAACCACCATCACTGTAATCAATAGAATTGCCCTCAAAATCTAATCACAGTGTTAAGATGCATCCCAGACCAGCCTGCCACTTGCCTTACTGTATTTCAATACAGCTGGAGCTTGTGTGTATGTGTGAGTTTTTGTGCCTCCTCTCTCTCATCATAAAACCTTGTTTTCCTTCATTCTGTCATACCTCTCTTCTCTCTAATATGGTTTGCCAAAACAGTTAATTTCATGCCAACATCTCACCAGCAGATTATCTATTGTTGTCAGTTATCATATCAATTTTATTTAAAGAAATATATGCAAAACAGATCATGGTCAGGTGGATGTTGTATGTATATAATACTGACATGCTATGCTTACTTGGCAGATGCCCATCAAATGGATGGCCCTGGAATGTATTCATTACAGGAAGTTTACTCATCAGAGTGACGTTTGGAGTTACGGTAAGCTTCAAATTTTCATTTTGGGGAATTTGCATTAGGTGGGTAAAACCATTATGGCCCCAGTATTTTCTATATATCAGACAAAACAAATATATCCTCTCAGTAATTTTCCTTTAGTCTCCATGGGAACAAGAGTAAGAAGTGCATGCCTTCTAAACAACTTAGAATATGTTCAGTCCTGACACACAGGTGTTTAAATGGATGTCAAAATCTAGATGTCCAAAAATGTTTTCCAGCTTAATGAGAATAAGACTGGGTCCTCATTCCTGTCCTGCAAATTGTACTGGGGTGTTACCAGTTGTCATGGGCCTACAGAATTTATTTTACTTATTTATTTTTAAGCACTAAATGGGCCAGTACCAGTATACTCTATGTCTAGTGCTCCTTACTATTCAGCATTTCCAGTTGAAGTCCAAAGGTGACTGAGCATTTTCCATTTCCTTAGTGTCCACGTATCAACTCTATTAATTCCCATTTTAAGACCCATCTTTTTACAAATGCGTTTTAGTGCCCTTAAATATTAATACAACTATATAATTGGTTAAATTTTGTCACAGTTTTGTTACAGTTATTTACGTATGTATTTTAATTCTAATCATTTAATTTTATTTCTAATAACTCTGCAAAGCAATGTGGTTGTTTTTAAATGTGCCCTATACATAAATTGACTTGCCTTGAGTTCTTTTTCAAGGAAATTATACAGTATGTAGTAAGTGGCACGTGTTTGTGTACTATTGTCAGAATAAGGGCAGCAACTCCTGTCCTGACACATCCGTACATCAGTATGGAGTTCATTCCACTTCTGTGGGGTCAGGAAAGAGAAGAGCCTTGACTGAGATAAGCAACCACATAGTGGTCATCCAGAGGCAGAGGAGTGCAATGGTCATGCCAGAAACCACAAAAAACAAAACAAACAAAAAAAAACACATTGGTAAGAATAGTTTAGATGTAGGCATAAGAACAAGGAGAGAGATTTGAGAAAAAATATAGAAATGCTGTAGATTGTGTAAACATTGATGCAATTTAATCTTGGGAATGGATATTTTGTACATGTCACATGTACAGTGAACTCCAGTCTACTTGCTGGACCGGCAGAAAATTTATTGAGCCAAGGCAGAGCTTTGCCACCGTAGCAGTGCTGACAAATGAGAGAAGACTGATGATTTCCACTACTTCTTTAATTGCTTGAACATGTGGCAGTCACAATCACTGTAAAATGCAGACTGGGTGATCTACTCCTTTAGCTCCTGTTATATTAAAATCAGTCTTTACAGCCATCAGCATGTCAGCAAGATTTAGATCTGGAGACTATTCTCCACCATTATTCCTCAGTCTAACGAGATTTTTATCACCATATTTCAAATAACAATTCCCTTTCTACTGATGACTCTAAAAAATGCAAGATTGGTCATATCAAAGAGAATAATGTGTGTTTGATTAAAAGTATCATATGGACCATCCCCAGTGGTCCTCTATGACCGAGGGCTATTATATATCCATCTTATAATGTGCATTAACTCCATTTGCCACTCATTAGCTCATTAACACTAACATGATTAAGGCAAAAGAGTCTAGAAGTAGAAGAAGACTGATGACTTTCAAGACTCTGATTATTTCCTCTCTTCCACTCATCTTCTGTCCTCTTTTAACTCTCATCTTGCCATCTTTTCCTTACCCCTTGTTTTGTTGCCTCCTCTTTTCCTTTGCTTCTGCACTCTCCTGTCTCTTCATCCTATCCAACCTTCTGATCTCTTTGGCTCTCTCACATCTTTGCTTCTCCCATACGATGTCACTTCTCCTTTTTTTCTTCTTGTTCTCTTTCTCTCTTTGCTTTTATTCTTTTTCACTTGTTCTGGTTCATTTTCTGTTTTCTTCTTTCAACTATCCTACTTTGTTTCCATTTCTTCACTTGTCTCATCTCTTGATGAATAACTCTCTCTTCTCAACTCTTTAATCTTCTCAACTCTTTACTCATCTTAACTCTCTTTACACTAATTTCCTTTTATCTCAATTCTATTTATCTTTTTGCCACTTGTTCTTTTCTCTATGAACATGTTTCCTCTTTTGTTCCCTTAAATTGTCATCATACCCTCTCCTTTCTTCTCCCATCCCTCTTCTTCTCTTTAGGGGTAACCATCTGGGAGCTGATGACCTTTGGTGGGAAGCCATACGATGGAATTTCCACCCGAGATATCCCAGACCTGCTAGAGAAAGGGGAGCGTCTTCCCCAGCCACCCATCTGCACCATTGACGTGTACATGGTCATGGTCAAATGTAGGTAGAGCTTAAGGGTACTAAACGCCTTACAATATAATATAATCAAATGCAGCAGCACCATGAACAGAGTTCATATGGTCATGAAAAACCTGGTGTTTTCCAGGCATGGACACATTGCGGAAAAACATTTTAGCCCAAAGTGTTCTGGAAAATAGTTTCATGAATATTTTATTGTTTTAATGATTCGGTACAGTAGCATGTTGTCTTTCCTGTAGGGACGTCCATTCTACATAGTGGGTTACACATGGACAATGTATACTCACCAAGCACTTTATTAGGAACACTATACTAATACTGATTAGAGCCTCCCTTTGCTCTCAAAACAGCCTTAATTCTTCATGGCATGGATTCCACAAGATATTGGAAACATTAGTTTGAGATTCTGGTCCATGCTGACACGATTGCATCACATAATTTCTGCAGATTTTTCAACTGCATATTCATGCTGCAAATTTCCTGTTCTAACACATCCCAAAGGCGTTCTCTTAGATTCAGATCTGGTGACTGGGGAGTCCACTGAGCTCATTGTCATGTTCATGAAACCAGTTTGAGATGACTTTTGCTTTGTGACATGGTAGAAGTAGCCATTAGAAGATGTGTAAATTCTGGCCATAAAGCAATGCACATGGTCAGTAACAATACTCAGATAGGCAGTGGCATTCAAATGATGATTGATTGGTATTCAGGTGCCAAAGTGTGACAAAAAAACATTCCCCACACCATTACACCTCCACCACCAGCCTGGACTGTTGACTCAAGGCAGGTTGGGTCCATGGATTCATGCTGTAGAAGCCAAATTCTGACCCTACCATCTGTGTGCCTCAGCAGAAATCAAGATTCATCAGACCAGGCTAAGTTTTTTGCCTATGGTGAGCTGCCATGGTCTTCTGCTCTTGTAGCCCAGTCGCTTCAAGGTTCGACGAGCTGTGCATTCTGAGATGCTTTTCTGCTCAATACAATTGTAAAGAGGGGTTATCTGAGTTACCGTAGCCTTTCTGTAAGCTCGAATCAGTCTGGTCATTCTCCTCTGACCTCTCTCATCAACAAGGTGTCCACAGAACTGTGGTTCACTCTATGTTTTTTGTTTTTCACACCATTCTGAGTAAATTCTAGAGACTGCGTAAAAATCCCAGGAGATCAGCATTTTCAGGAGTCAAACCAGCCTGTCTGGCACCAACAATCATGCTCAGATAAAGTCACTAAGATCACACTTTTTCCCCATTCTGATGTTTGATGTGAACATTAAAGCTCCTGACCTTTATCTGCATCATGATGATTATGCATTGCACTGCTGCCACATGACTGGCTGATTGGATAATTGTATGAATAAGCAGGTGTACAGGTGTCCCTAATAAAGTGCTCAGTGAGTGTATATAAAAGCTTTGGAAAGACCATACAAAATGTAGATTGTGTAGACAAATATTTGCCATTTTGGAACATGGGAGAGGCAGTTTTGTTAGAGGACTGCCTCTGTAAGAGGGTCGTTGAATAGACTGGCAGCGGTTTTCTCCGGCAGCTGTGGCACCGCAACATGATGCATACTCATTCAATAGCCAAGCTGCTGCTCTGTGCAAAACAACAACCATGGTGAGGAGACCTGCCACAGTCTCTCTCTCCTCTAAATGTCAGTTTCAGATGCTGTATCCATAAATGAAACACTAACAGCATTAACTGTACAGGGTTTTCCAGCAGTGTACACATACACATATATACAGTACACTAGGACTGAATAGCATAACAATCAATATCACAACACTGATAAGAACATTTTTCCCATATCAATATATATCATGATATGGCAAATGTATGCAAAAATAATATGGTGAGTGTTTTCCACTGTTATGCTTGACATCAGATAAAACTCTTCAAATGTGAAACAAAACCTTGAGTAACTCATTTTGTGGTTTAGTTTGAAATTACAATTTGCTTCATCATCATTCATTACAATCATTACAAAATGATATCATGATATGAGCATATCTAAAGTATTACAATACACCACCACTAATAATTTATTAAAGATATCAAATTATTGGCCATAAATGTATTTGGAAATTATTGTGGTTAATTTACTATACATACTGTACTTTTCATGTATACACAGAAATCACAGAATGTTTAGTCATGAAGATTTGATCAAAGTAATGGAAATCCATCATAACCCTGCATAAACTACAGCCTCAAAAATCAATGCATGCAATTAAATTGTCATCTCAGTCTCAGTCTCCACAAATATTAAACATTACAAGCTATAAAATGTATGCTGGTACTGCAGAACTCCTGTATGGGATTGCAGTATATTGTAAAGTTTTTCCAGTTTTTGTGTCCACCCCCTGTATTTCTAAACAGTTGAAATGCCAGTGGCTTTTATGGGTGAAGAGAAAGCCAAGTGGTTTTCAGTTGAAGCAAGCAAAAATAATTATTTTTATTGAGTGATTTTGAAAATGCCACAACAGCTGTTTTGCACAAAAGGATCTAGGTGGTGTCAAAGATTGAATCAGAAATATTACAATTCTAAAATTCAACCCAGCTGTCTCTTTTCAGTTCATCATTTCAGTTGTTTGTGTTACATTATGAATGCCACTGATATGTCTCTCTAATGGCACCAATGGTAGAAAATCCTTCAAAAATGACAAAGGTTAGGAGGAGTTCATAGAATTAGGAACTCACCACCCACCACCAACATGTTGTCCTTATTGGTCGGTCACTGTTGTCATGCTGTCAGGCTTTGGGGTCACAGGTGGCATCGTAACCTCTGGCCACTGCTGCCAGGACAAACACTTGGTGCCAGTGCCACCCCGACCTTGTCCTCTAGTCTCAGAGCTGAAGCCTCTGGCCCTCACTGTCACCTTGGCTCTTACTGACACCCAGAACCTGCGCCAACCTGGCAAGCAGACACACACGCACAACAGGGAGAGGTCACTGTCACCTGCCTGTTATGTGGCTTTCTTTGCATCACTACACACATATAAATCATACACTCTAAGTACATGCACACTCCCACATGATGCACACATGTGATAGAAATTCCTCGTTTTCAGTTCAGTTCACTACTCCTAGTTTCGCTGGAATGAAACTAAGCACCAAGATAAAAGATGATCATTTTTAAATATGAAATCTCTTGTATCTGTATGTGTGTGCGTGTGTGTAAAGCCATATCGCTCTCTTTCGATCTCTATCTCTTATTTCCCTGGATACCTACAGGCTCCACTCAGGGCCAGATCACATGATTGCTTTGGCATCATACTCATGTGTTCACAGAGAAATTGGCAGAAGAGCGCATTACTCCATATGGCCATTCTAGTGATGAAGCAGTATTTTTTTTTGAGATTGGAAAAAGTGATTACAATAAAGACAACACCATTTTAAAAATCTGTAATTGTTCATTATGGAACAAATAGGGTAGTTTTATATGATAGAAATTTGTTTAAATAGAAAATCTTTTGAGATTTTTAGAAGTGGGAATTTTATGATTAGCAGTGTTTGCATCTGTCTGAATGTAAGTTTGATGACGAGATGCATTGAGAGGTTATTATAGGTCAGTTACTCACTCTTTACTAATTTGATCTCAGCATTATTATTACTATTAGATCATTTCATGTTGAAATACAGTAAATTACACTGCAGCCACATAAGCATGTGCTTCAAATGAAAAAAATGTGTTTACATTATTTTATTTAGTCCTAAGGATTGATGTCAACATCAAATTATTAGGGATGTTTTGTATACGTTTTGTATACAAATGGCACAGAATATAACATGGTATACATATTCAAGTCTGAGTCGGCAGAACCGTTGACACCAAAGTATTGAGAATACTGAACACATGCACCTTTCCTCCCATTTAGGTGCAGTTAAGTTTAGATGGAGTCAGAAAATAAACTGATATTTATGGGTGTAGATGAGGCTTTTCCTTTCTGCCAAGAATAACATTCTGTTAGAAGACTTGCACATTAATTGGTCAAATTTAAAGTCATTGGCTATTGGCAAAAAAATATAAAATATTCATTGGTTTAGTTCATCTATATCTGTCTTTGAAACCTCATATTCATCAAACACTAATATAAAGACATTTTTCCAGGCTGGATGATTGATGCGGACAGCCGGCCTAAGTTCAAGGAGCTGGCTGCAGAGTTCACTCGGATGGCTCGTGATCCCCAGAGATACCTGGTCATCCAGGTATGTGAATGTTGATGACTTCCTACAAGATCTGAATTAAATATGTCTTTGCAATGACTGTATGACTGTTAGGTCAGCCTTTGCATAAACTGCTTATAATGTTTGGTGCAATCCATGGAAAAGACTGCACGTTTTACATCCTCAAACCACCACAAACACACATATTGATGCAACTTTTCTCAGGGTGACGACCGCATGAAGCTCCCGAGCCCCAGCGACAGCAAGTTCTTTCAGAGTCTCCTGGATGAGGAGGAGCTGGAGGATCTGATGGACGCTGAGGAGTACCTGGTGCCCCACTCCTTTGAAATTCCACCACTGGCATACACTCCACGAACACGCTTGGACTCCAACAAGGTATTTGAGGTATATTTTCTGTATGGAACAAGTTGGATGTGGAAGCATTGGGTACATGTCAATTGTGATATTCATGGGACAGAGTCTGTAATGGCAGTAAACTTCCTAAAAGTCCTATTAGTGGTGGGTTGTTTGAACTGATGTGTTCAGTAGTTATCTTAGATTATTGGGGGGAACCAATTCTTTTCATTGAGACATACATTTACCTTTTTTTCCCGTTAGCTACCAGATGGCAGGGATGATATGAGCAGTGCAGTCCTCAAATGACTGGCTCTTCTCAAGGTATAAAATTTAAGATCCGAAATCTGGCTGATCAGCAGAATGAACTGTGTTGCAATACATGTGATTTTATTAGCATTTGTACTGCAGTGATGGTGATGATGAACAGGCCAGTGTTATTAAAAATGATTTTGATGTAGCCCCATAGCAAGTAATACAATTCGTAGCTTTCAGCTTCATTTGTTTATAGTTGTGACTTATCTTTCAGAGAATTCAAATGAAAAATCAACTATCTGGAAAGCTGATAGTAAGGGTTGTAACAGGCTAAAGATGTGGTTTAAAAGAAATATAACTAGCCCTATTTGTATGCTGGCACAAAGCGCAATGACACACTGGTAAACTGCTATTTTCCTGCGGTGCATTGAGGTTATTTCCTCGACTGCGCTAATTTGCTTTCTTGGTGACTCGCCGTGTGCCACAGTGGGAGGAGAGGTGCACTAGAGGGAATGGCTCAGAAAACTCATGCCCCGTGATATTGTGTCACTTTATTTGGTGAAGGCACACCCATATAAACCTCTCTGAAATCACACAAACTTTTTTAAAGTTTTGCTTGTCTTTACACTTTCCAGACAGATTCTTTCTGGTTTTGGAATAAATCCTTGCAAGACTGAATAAAGATAAATGCGTGATTCTCACCAACATCTGTCGTTCACAACAGCTAGCATCCTATACTTACAGCCTTTACTTTATCCTGTGGACTCTAAACCCATCTGAGGGTATCAGTTATCTATTTCATCTGCAGTTTCTAATTGGAATGATGTTGCAAATTGTCACACCACAATTAGACACACCAGGTCTGCTAGTTATATTCTGTGCACCTCAGCTTTTAACAACCCTGATCATTACCAAGATCACACAATATAATGATTAAACAAGCAACTATTTCCCTCCCAAACTGTCAGCAGGTACTTTGCATGTAAAACAGTCAAATCAAACAGATTTAAACTTTAAAAATAATTTCAGAAATAAAAAAAAAAAACACAGCATGCAAAATACGAGCCCACATTTTAAATTCTACTTTCATTTTCTATATGGCACTACGGAGGTACAGATGGTTATTGTATGGATCATTGTAATGCCAAGTAAAATCACAAGCTATCATGCACGGAAAACATGGTGATTACTGGATCATCAACGTGTCCAGAGAAGTAAATTCAACTTAAAAAGAGTCATCAACTGCTCTTGGCTGCATGTATTCTTATTTGAAATGTTTTACGTCCTGGACAGAAACAAGTTTCCTCTGAGGACTCCCAAACTGTCAGTCATGATGGGGAAAGTCCATCCATGATGAAAGTAGGGAATGTGATTGGCCATGATTGTCACAGCCTCCAACATGCCCACCTATAATGCATGATAATGAATTCTCTCTGATCCCGCCCCATATCCAAATGTATAAGAGGTGTGCCCAGCAATCCTGGCCACAAACATACCAAAAGTGCTCTGGGCAAACTGCACAGGTTGCACTTGACTGTGATCTGCACCGTGCTCTGGGTTCACGAAAAAAAAGGCCCAATGAGTTGTATGGGTTGTATGTATACCAGCCATTCAACCACCATTATTTCAGATCAGTAAAAGTTCTCAGTTCACCGTACCCTTGTTGAGATCCAGCAGCCTCCACACAAAAGTAGTGACATTTATATGCAGCTCCTGAACAGAAATCTGAAGGAAAACATTGATATACATCATTCTGCACAATGAAGGTCAAACATCCAAGTGAAGTAGCAATGAACAAAATGCATTTTTGAGTGGACGGCTTGAAACTTTAATATTTAACTTAGTAATTGGTTATTTTTTCTTTGTAGAGTAAATTATAATTTCTTATAATTTATCCTTACATTTCACATAGACTCTTGATTACCATTTCTAATTACCATTTTTTTTTGGAGTTTAGTAGCAGGGTGACTGGCATTGAACCATGACTGAGAAGGATACAATATGAAATCAAATTAATCAGATCAGATCATTTAGATGATCTGTAAAGTGATGTGAGAATGAGTTTTCTATGGGTGTCTTGCAGGATTCTCCTGTTCAAACACAAAAGATTGAAATCTTAAAACAGAGCTCACACAGCTTTCTCAGTTTCACTCTCATCTTCCTCTTGCTCTCTTTCTCTGTCTTTCTCCATCGTGAAACTCCGGTAATTGCCTTCTTCAGCCAGATTCCTTCAGTTCTTCAACTGAGCACCGTCTATCTTTGGACTTAAATCTATCGCAAAACCAGTCACACAGCCAGGCAACTCAGCCATTTTGTATTCCAATATCCTCCTGTGTTTGTGTCAGGATAAAAATGCCTTCTGAATGCCAAAGAGATGCATGACTCTTTTCCAGCTCTATTTGGTGCATTTCAGAGGATGAAATATTATTTATTTGCATAATATTTGTAAAGTTATCCTCCTCTATTTTGAGGCTTTCTTAATGGGGTGGACACTGATTTCACTTGATTAAGCTCATACATATAAATCTACATAAATCATGTAGATGATTGTAATGGACACAATTACTGTATCCAACAAAATTAAATATTTACACATAAATATTATTTTCACTTGCATAGCTGTATAGCATAACTGAAAGCTTTCCCAAGATTCACAAACACATTGTCATCATTACACTTGAAACTGCCATTATTGATATGTATCCTGTCTAACTAACGACGCTGAACAATGTAAGTTTTGTATTGTGTTTCTAGTGACCATGACAACATTCCTGAGTGCATGGTATTTGCAAGTTTAATAGCGATGGTGTGATTTTCATTTGATGGGCTTGGCCAAGATGGCCATGATTTAGAGAAAATAATATGACTGTGACTGTGGCGTTTCACTTTTATAAACATGATTGCAAGAAACTGTATTATGTGTTCAGGTTAGTGACAGTATTTTCTGTCAGAATACTGAGATAAGAGAGGAAGAAGGAGGATGAAGAGGTGTAAATGAAGACTGAGAGAGGGTGATTTAGTAGATATAGTAGTAGGGGAATGAGAACACAGCATGAGCTTTGGAGCTTCATCTAATACCTGCAAGCCTTAATGCAGATCACTGCATGAGAGAGTGAGGAAAAATCCAACAGTTAGACTGACAGTGAAAGTGAAATGATGCAGTTACAATGAGCAAGCCTCTTAAAAAGTCCCTTCATAAGTATAAAAGTATCCAGGCAGTGTTTGACCAGAAATGTTGGTTGAAAGCTGCCACTCGCTGTACTGATATCTTAGTAAATTTGAAGTTGAATGTCCCTATCAAAAAAAGTCCATGAATTAAGAACCGTCCATATTTCTCTCAGATTATTATTTTGTCTTTGCCAAAGACAACCAGTGTAGTATTAATAAAACATTTATCAAATATGTGAATACACAGACCAGCATTACAGTATATCATAGTTAGATAACACTGACTGACCTTATAAAATCCTAATAAAAGACTATATATATATATATATAGTTCTGACTCTTACAGGACTGAAGAACCAGTTTTTTGTGGTAAACAGGTGGCCAAAAGTCATGGATAATTAGGGAACCTGATCAAAACTGGTGATCTAAATGGGAATTTTAACTCATACCTTTGACTACCAGCCATTTACTGACTTTACCTTAAAATGAGTGCAACAGGAAAATAACAAATGTTCTATCTTATTGGTATGGTTACAAACTTTTCACACAGGACACTGTGAGACGGTGTAAAAATGAAAACAGCCCTCTTGCTGGATAAAAGGAAAAAAAAGATGAATCAGAAAAGAGCACCCGGCGAGGTTCTAAAAAACTCCTTTTTTGTTATGAGCGTAGACACAAAATGCACACAGCAGGGTAGGGCTGATATGGCTAGTTTAAGGCTTTGCTGCGTGGAGCCTTTTAATTAAAATCCTTTTAATGAAATTGTCCTTGGCAGTCATGCTGTTATGTTATTGTTTGACACTGCTAGTAGTCTCCCCTGCCTGTCACATTCAGAACTTGAATTGCCATTTTTTGGACATTGTATAAAATTTCAAAATTAACGATATACTTGTATTATTTATTTATTTATTTATTTACTTTTGTTTTATTTGTTTGTTTGTTTGTATGATTGCACTAGTAAATCAAATCGCAGCTTTCAGAACTAGGGTATAGACCAAATATTGGACAACACACCAAATAATTTCTTCACTCACTCACTCTTGACCTTTAATCGTTCACCATCCACAGAAGAGCAGAAAAAAACTTTGCCATTACTAGCCTGGTAAACTGATATTCTTGTAATTCGGTCTAAAATTCCTGCTTTTCTGTTCTTTCCAAATCCTCTGTCTACTCTCCTTCTACTCAGAACCAATTTGGCTACCAGGACCCCAGTTTCAGCATGGAGGACATGCTCGCCACCCTGCCCAGAGTGGTCTCTGTTCCTCCCGTGACTGGAGGCTGCCTAGTGCCCCAGGACCTGGCCTCAGTGGGGCAGATTGGTGGTGGATTTGTCCGTGGCAACCAGGAGGACCCACGCTGCAATGGTACCCTGAGGAAGCAGGCTTCCCCAAGGTCAAGCGCCCTTGGGGTTGGCTCAGTTCTCACTACTGGACAAGGTAGAGTGTTATCTGCACAATAATGTAAATAATGTTGTTGCTTTAAGTAAAGCAATGCTCTGATTAAGCCATTGAATTATTTTTGTATTTCTCCATTATATTTATTTTTACATCAGCAAAGTATATACTTTAATTAACCATTATCAAATTTTACATGGCAATGCAGTATGTCTTGATGTGTTAAAATAGGATTGTAAGTGTTTCTTGAAAATATAACAGTGGACACAGAGGTTACAGCGGAAGGTAATACTGCGTGGTTCTGCAGATGTGAACACTCAAAAGGGTTGTTTCACAGAAATATATGTGAATAATACATCTGAAGGTAATGAGGTTCAGTTTGTGCTCTGAATAATGTGCGTTAATAATGTGTGTTTGTGTGTGTGTGTGTAACCCTGTCTCCTAGAAATCATGTTCATATACAACTAAACTGTGTTCCCAATTACATTGTGTTGACAAACATACTCGCTGCCTGGATTATGTTCACAGGTAACTTTTTTCAATGAATTAAGCACTTCATTCATGTATCATTCTGCAGTCGTAGGGAGGAGGTCAGGGTGGATGGGGAATGTACAAGATACAGGACTATGACAGCACAGACTGGGGTTTGCATCCTTAGAGGGTCTTTTAGTAGTAGACTTTTTTAGGTGACCAAAATGTTACAATTAACTTTCATAAATGGAAAACACACTGTGAAATAGCGGCAGCTATGCCTATAGTCTGTGAATCTGGGGTTATGCCATTGTTACATTACAAAATCAATGTTGTTGCTGTGGCAGCACCTTGTCAATCACAAGGTAAGCACGCCCTAAAGCTTACCCTGCTTTATCGTCTATTTTTCTCTAAACGGGACCATAATTTACAAAATGAACATCATACTGTATTGAAGAAGACTTGAAACTAGCGATTGAGACCATAAACTCATTAGGAAAATGTTTACTGAGTTAATAAATTAAGTGAGAAGTAGGGTCTCATTGACTTCCTCACAGTCTGACTTCTTTTTGCAACCAGTGGAGTCACCCCCTGCTGGCCAGTAGAAAGAATGCAGGTTTAAGGCACTTCTGCATTGGCTTCACTTTTTAAAACGGGAGCTACCCACTTGATATGGACGCAATTTCTAAGAAACAAGGTTGCTCTAAGTAGACAACACAGTGGCAAAGACAAAATTACTTACATTTTTGTCTTTAAATCACAGGGTCTGAATAAGTGAATACACATGCTTGCAAGTTGGGAAACTGATAACTTTAAAACATATTCTGAATGTGATGCACAGCCTTCGTGATGGTAACATGAATCAGTCAATCTGTCTATATTCATACCACTGAGCAGCACATTTTTGCCTCCTTTCCAGAATTGTTTGGTTAGGAAAAGGTGAAATCAAGTCTAAAATAAGCTGTATCAATACATGTGCATCTACCTACTGTGCATTCACTGGGGAGTGTGAGAGTGTGTCATACTGATGTGGATCCTATTCATGCACTGACAGTGATCTATCTATTGTCAACAGATGAAAACTAAAAAGGAAATGCATTTCTGGTCACTAAACCCCCCATATCCCAATGAAAATACTAATAATCAAAGTGCTTGATATTAGTGTCCTCCATGGTAGCCATAGCCATGAGTTTAGTTATAGGAAAACATAGCTACATGATGGTGCTTGTTTATTGATGAACAATGACCTACATTAAAAGGATGACAGATATACCATATTCCACAAATCTCAATCCAAGATTTAGTATTAGCACCCAGACTCCACACTGAAGTTATTAGAAGACAGTTGACAAATTGTCAGTTTTTTTTAGTATGATTGAATTGTTGCTTCTGTGGAGGATTTCCTTTGTTTTGTACTCTAGTGTTTTACTCCTTTGTACTGCTACAATTTGTTTAACCTCTTAATTTGCATTTCGACACCGACTGAGATGACTTGTGAGAAGGTATAAAGTACTGTAGGAAACAAGGCCAGAGAGAAATCTTCTCTGCTTTCTCCGTGTGCACATGTCCTAGAATCAGCAACGTTTGGAGCAACCTTTTCTACTTTTTTCTTGTTCCTCAAAATAAATGTTTGCATCATGAAGAAGAGAGTTTTTGAATAATTTCCTCAACACTTCCTTTCTTTCTTTCTGCTTTCCAAGGTGGAGGGGAGGACAGTAGTGGGCAGCGTTACAGTGCCGACCCAACCGGTCTTCTGGCAGAAAGAGGAGCAAAAGGAGAGAAGGACCAGGATGTATACATGACTTCCATGAGAGATAAGAACAACTCAGGTTGTACTTTGACAGTTTTGAGCACTATTGTATGTGTCCATAAAGTCAGTGGACATTTTGCTGGATGGATATATAACTGAATTAAATAGAATAGTTTACACATTCACATTTATTTATATTTTACACTTTGATATATGATATGCAAACCCAAATCATGCTGAACTGCAGGCTTCATATTATAAGCATTATTTTGGCCTTTATGACATTTTATTGGCTGTAATAACATAGTCTTCTACACGCACTCATTCTGAAGCCTTTGAAATAATTTCACAAGCATCTCTATTGACCTACAGCAAAGATCGACTGAGATAAAAAGGTCTTAACTAATCTTAAACTCTTCTTTCTGTTTGCAGACTATCTCAACCCTGTAGAGGAAAACCCCTTCGTCACACGTCGTAGGAATGGTGAAGCCCATGCAGTGATTGATGGAGCAGGTTGCCACACCCTGCACATGGCTGGTGCTGCTGCTGCCCCCAAGAGCCAGTCCATCCACGGGAACGATGAGTATGTCAATGAGCCACTGTACCTGAATACCTTTCTTAACCCTGGGGACAAGAACGGATTGGCTGGTGCTGTCTCCATCTCTGGCCCTGGGTCCTCTGCTGCCCAATCATTATCGCAGACAGTCAACCCGTCAACATCAAGCCACACCGTCTCCTCCTCTGGATATGTGATTCCCCCTGGCCACCATCCCCACCCATCATATCCATCACACACCCTGCATTCGGGGCATTCAGGACATGCCCTGCACTCAGGGATTACCAGCAGCACCATCGTGTTTGATAAGAAAGGCAAAAAGGCCACTTTTGACAATCCTGAATACTGGCAGCACAGTCTCCCCCCGAAAACCTCACTGCACAACCCTGAGTACCTGCAGGACTGCAGCACACGCTTCTTCTACCGGCAGAATGGACGCATTCGCCCTGCTGTGGCTGAAAACCAGGAATACTTGTCCGAGGCTGCTATGAAAGCCGGAAATGTGTTGCCACCCCCTCCATACAGACAGAGGAACACTGTGGTGTAGTGACCCCCCTGTAGCACAGCAAAGGGATGAATAGAGGGATAGGGGTGGAGATGAATGGACCTCAAACAGTCCTCTCATTTCCATGCAGTATTTCTCAAACTGGGTTCTCCTTGCACCCTCCCTGAACACTTATCTCTGTCATGTCTGATTGCAAGTCTTTTCTTCTCACTCTAAGGTTCTGCCTTTTTCTTGACAGTACTACAATAACAGTCACTGACAGCCTCACTTTACACTCAAACCATCTTTTTTAGCTCCATCCTTGAACATGACCCCTAAAGGTTGGTTCTGTCCTAAAGCAAATTGTCCTGCCATCATTAGTGCCAGAAACACACAAAAACACAAATCTTTAATAGGAAAAAAGGGAGAAATAAACTGAGGTTAGCCCAAAGAGAGAATTATTGCCATGACCTTACATACATTATGATTGCTTTTCTTTATATACCCATAAATTACTCTTTCCCGTGTGCTTTTAGCATACTTTTCACCCAACTAGATGTACACATTGCAGTATGCACACATTGGGTGCAGTCTGTGAATGACACATGCACATGGAGTTGTGTCGTGACTTACCAGCAAACCTGCAGTCATGCTGAAAAGCCCAGATGTGGCTTGCATGTCTGTCCACACGCTTCTTTTACATGTTGCTATACCAGTAATGGAATTCAAATATTTATCACATACAGCTCATATCATACCTAAACATGTGAACATGCCGCCAGCCTTGACACACCAATAATAACCATACATTAATTCATGACTAAATACACACACATTGTCAGATAAGCCTGCTGCCACTTGAAATATATTCTGGAGGAGAAGCTTGATTGACCTTGAGCTGGAAGACAGAGTGTGTCCATAATGGCAGTGTCAGTGCCAATGACAATCTCAGTGGTGTAACGCAGAGAAAGGGTCAACACCAAAGTAAATGTCACCACAGCTTTATGGAAAGCTGTGATATCACCCAGTACCTGGTGGAAAGCATCTGACGGATTATTGGCATGGATAGGGTGGGATTTAAAAGGTTGATTGCTCAGAAGATGACTCTTCACTTCCCACAATGGTATCCCTCTTGTTCCCCTTTTCACACCAATGCAGTCCGAAGAGACAGCAAACCATCCAGTTCAGTATATTCATCATAAGATTGCTGTAAGCACCATGGTGACTGACATAACTACAGGACAAGGAATAATGTTACAGTGGAACTGGTGCTGGGGAATGGACAACTATTTAAACAGGGCAACAAGCATGACTGTTGAGCACATATAAACAGAACATGAGGGAGAAATTTCGCAATCTGGAACAGAGCATATAATAATCTTTTTTTTCCTTCTGTTTAGACATTAGAGATCCGTTTACTTTGTCACCTTGTCTTACACTGGATTTGACTAATGAAGGGCAGGATAAACAGCACAGACATCCAGCCACGAAACTGAACTGTGGAGATGGCAAAGAGGCAAACTCTGCAGATCTGTAAATAAGCCAATTACATGTCATTACCAGACAGACACAATCCCAGAAAAAGGCTCTGTGAACTGGGCTGTTTCTGGAAAAGTACATCAAAAGATTTTTTTCATTTTTTTCACCTCTCTGTGTTCATACTATTGTATGTCATAAAAACAGAAAATTAACTTTAACCTTGTAGTCCTGACTGCAAGGCCTTGCTCTGTCTCTTAGGGTTAGGGGTGGTTCAGGAAGAGAGACTGTCAAAACTGTCTTAAGAGGCCTCCTCCATATTTTTACAATGGAAAATTACAAGAAAATGGGACACTTTCTTTTGTATTGGTGTTTGACAATAATGGTGAGACATAGTGCTGGACAGTATACCGATTCATCCGGTATACCAGTTTTAATTTCCCATACAATATGAATTTTTCATATACCGCCATTCTGGTACACAGCTGAAATAATTGCTGTAACTCTTCAATAGGCCGCAAAGAGCGCTACAGGTGGGGCAAGCTGTGTAGAGTGTGTTGAGAGGGGACCCCTGTTAACTGTGTAACCTTACCACTAACAGTTAAAACTTCATAACACAATTAATAACCCACAACTAACTCTCTTTAACAGGGCAAAACACCATGGTACACAACAATTTGTGACACATAAACAACTTGTAACGCCAATTGTACATTTACAAAATTACACCACCAAACAGCATGCTGGGTACAGCTCGCTAGCTTGCCAGGTAGCTCCATTATTGAGATTCCGGAGATTCAGACTGAGATTTGGCAAAAGAGGCCTCACATAAAGGGCAAGCTCCTTCAGCCTCCTACTGCTTTAAAATAAACATGATTTTTACATGAATCATTTCAAATGTTTGTTTGTTAGTCTGAACAAATGTAACCACCGAAACTAGCCGCCTGTAGCAGCATTATGGCTAACTGTACAGGGAACTACACTCGGGGCAGTCTGCACGTCCGTTTGTTTACGTCTGAGGCTGTGGATAATAAGCATCTGTTCATGCTAGAGAAATAGTAACTTGGTAGATGAAATAAAATGTCTGCCAGCTTCCAAATTGCAAGGATAAAATTACAAAATCCACACTAAACAGTTTTCATGGACTTCTGTTGAAGGATGATGAGACTTGCATACTGTAATTCTTCACACAATTATGTGTTGTAATCGCATTTTTCTTACCATGTGGCGCTGAATGTTTGATCCAGCCAGCCTCACTTTTTTCCTCCAGTTGATTCTGTGGAGGTGAAACAATGTCCAGGATGGCAATGTTGATAAACTGTTCTGCATCCATTCTTAGTTTTTCTTCTTTATTCTGTTTTATCTCCTCTGTGTACTCAAATAAATATGGTTGACCATTCAAAGTGAAATGACTCACAATCATCCTCAAAAAAGTCCACAGGATAATCCGTCATTGTGCTTAATTAATTAATTTTTTTAGTTTTATTACAGTCTAACCGCATTGAAAGTCAGCCATATACATGTAAATAAACCGGCGTGCACGGATGAATGTTGGTGGTTCGGTTATCCAGAAAACTGCCCGGATATAGAAATCTATGCAGTTAGCCATAATGCTGCTACAGGCAGCTAGTTCCTATGTTTACTTTCATTCAGACTCAGAAACAAACTTTTGAAGCAATTCATGTAAACTCTATGTACTCTTGACAGTAGAATAAGCCACTATAAACCTATATAAAGGCTCAGTCATGCAAAAAAAAAACCCAAAAAAAACAACCCATGATACCATGAAACCACCTGAATGTTAAAAAAAATACCATGATTCAAATTTTTGGTCATACCGCCTAGCACTAGTTAGACGTTACTGAATCAGCTTTCTGTACACATACATTACTGCCAGATGCCACAGTAAACTCTGTTACTGATGGAGACCACTAGCATCTGTTGTCAAATGACTTTGAAGCCTAATTTAGGCTGGGGTTGATAATCTAATAGCACTTACTGCTCTGGCACAGCCAGATGACTTTGCTGTTATTCTCGCTCTAAGCGGCAGTTCATTTTTTCATCATGTTGCAACTATAATTCACAGTGAGACAATAGATTCTTTCCACTGCACTGAGGCCCTGTGTTACCTGTTGATAGTACAGGAGTATCCCAACATCATCCTGAATATCATAGTTGTAACAGGACAGGTTGGGCGATATGACCATACACTAAGTGATAGAAATTTGTCAATTTTTGAATATACATAGCTATCCCTTTAATATCTCTCATTCTAGACTGTTGCAGGTACTGATGGAAATATTTGTTTAACAGGATTTTTGAATCAATCCCTAGTATGGTTAAACCTCCAAAAACACTAGATCCAACATTTCCCGTAGTGCAGCTCAATAGTGTCTTTCATAGGACCCTCTCTGCCACCTAAATGCCCACTTCTTCCAAACCCCACACCTCCAAGGGCTTTTTGTAAAAAAAAGTCTCAAGCCCAAGCAGACATGATGTCATCAGGGTTATTCTTTCAAATATTAGAAAGCTCCCTCTAGAGGAATAGAAGAAATTATATAACTTTTTTTCACACACTGAGTAGTAGTCCTTGTGACAAGTAAACTGAACATTATGTGTAAAATCAGTGGGTCTTTAACTGAAAAACTGACATTCCCATTGGGTTATTTTATCTACAGTCAGTGGTTAAGAACAGTTTATCAATTAAAGTTCCAGAAAATGTACTATAGCACAATCTACATGTATAGTAATATTGCATTATAAACCCACAGAACCATGAAAGAAAACTAATTATCCATATCGCCCACCTTACGTAATAGATGATAACATCATGAAAGTTGGAGACCGACCAATGCCTGTGCATGTCTCACTGCTGACATACCAATACACAACCACTGTTACACAACTTTGTGCCTCTACACAGAAAATACCAGGCAGAGCGAAGATTCAGACAAACAGTACTGATGATTTACTGTCCAAAACACAGATGTTGCCCAGACGTAGTGTTTTCTCCCCCTCTCAGGTTTTATGGGAAATAATTATCATCCAGTTGAGCGCCAGCTGAGGCACAAGTTGCCACAGCATAAAGGGATGTCAGACCTATTGAAATGAAAGAATAATGGTGGGCAGATTAGTGCCATAATACCACAGTAGAATCACTGATGAAACTCAACTGAAATGTGAATTTTGTAAGTGGGAGGGTGGGATGGGGGGTGGGGGGCAGGGTTTAAATGGTAAATCTTGAAGTCGGCACTATGTTTAGTATCACTTTGGCATTGGCATTACTCTGTTACTAACCTGATTAAGCTGTACTAGATCTGTCCTCTCACACTTTCTTGATTTATTGATTTATTGATCTTGATTATTCTGCTGATTTCAGATTTGCTAGTCTGAGCTTTAACCCATGTATACATTCGTCTTGTAAATGTGTGCAATGAAAATGTCCTCTCTATGTTTTTACAGTTGAAAGTCAGTTATATAAGTTTATTTTTACCATCACCCATAAGGTATTCATAATAGTGCTTGTAGACTACTGTATGGCCATGTGTATAAGTGCAATGGCAGCAGTGGAGAGTCACCAAAAGGTTTCGTAATGGATCTCAATGGAAAAATAAAGCCAATGTTCTGGAGGAGAAAACCTGCTGGCGCTCTCAGCCGGCAAAGATCACAAGGGGCTTTTAGCTTTTTGAATGCTAATTCATCCACTTTCCCTTGTTGTTCTGGGGGGAAATCATGTTACCCAACATCTCGACCTAGTGCGCCAGCTGAGAAACCCTGAACGACAGGCAATAGGTTGTAATCCTGCAGCGGGAATAAAACTAACGTATTAGCATTCCAGAAATGTTACCAGACCAATGCATCAATGTTACAAAAGCTAGCAGGGGAGAAGCTGCAAGTGCACTGTAACTGGCAGTGGAGACCAGAGGTGATTGCCATTCTTTCTTTCTCCTCAGAGATGACTGTAGGATTGTATGTAGCAAACACTGTTCTGCAGCTGAAACAGTGAAAACTGAAAAGCAGTTCTGTTTGGAGTGAATACGAACAAAGATTAAAACAGAGGAAAAAATGATTGTGGTCAAATGTTAACATGAATCATAGTTTCATGTGAGAAGATATTATGTTCGGTGAAAATGTAAGCCTAATAGGTACAGTAGGTATTCAAAGGAGCACAATAACTCCCCCTCAATACTGACTGCTCACCCAGTAAATCAGCCTTATAGTAACAGTTATATTTATTTTGTGCATCTACTTTTGTTTTGGGGGTTTAGTGTATTTTAATGTTATCATAAGTATTGTAAATGGTATGTAAAGTTTTGTTTTTACTCTTGTGTTTGCTCTTCAGGGTCTCATTGTGGCAACATGGAGTTTTTTGATATGCAGTTTAAAGGCTTCATCATCTTCATCATGTCAATCGTGTTCTCTAATCAACTTTAAAGCAATTACTAGCTCTGTCCCAATTCAGGGGCTGGATTTTTTTCTACAAGAATGTAGCCCACTAAGATGGGCCCTTCAGAGGATGAGAAGGTCAGGTTGAATCTGCCAAATGAAACAGCCTAAACTCACAGGCCAAGCTGCTGTTTGTAGGTGCTCCTTGTCAACTCATCAAGCAGTTGCCCTCAAATGGCCTATACCTTTTGAATACTAGTGTTAAACAGGAATAGGTTTTATGATACCTGAGTTTACAGTAAAAGTTTGATAACTTCAACACATGATGGACAAATATCAATATAACATCCCCTTATCTTTAATTCCCTGCCATTAACATGTCCAGGCTTCTAACAAACACAGGAGTCCATGCCTGGCTTCCATTATTTACACTGTGTTAGCTTTTTCATTGGTTTAGTAAACTTGATATAACTACCAGTGATAGATAACCTGAACACAAATGTTAAACATACAAACCCAGCTTTACGAGTTGGCAAGGATTGCCTCACCAATCAAGTTCAAAACGGATTGGTGCACAATTGATAGTGTGATAATGAGGGCTGCAAAGCATACACCAGTTGTTTCACGTTTCAGATTTGGATTCACTTCTCAGCCACATTTTGTGGGACCTTTGAAATGGGACAACCCATGTCAGCCTTTTATGATTCAAATGACCCAGAAATGAGGACTTTGGAAGGTTCAGCCCCTGGAGTGGGAGAGAGCGACTTTATTTATAGTGTGTGTTCTATTTCACTTTTCTATGCTTTGATTATTCATATTATGAGGACATTTCACTCAATCAACCTAAATCGTTTAAATGATCTTACTGTACCGGATAAACACGTGTTACATCTCAGAAAACTTTATTATTAATTTCTCAACTAGAAATAGTTTTGGTCAATGCATCATTAAACAAATCCCATATTTTAAAGGAGAATCATACACTATTTAGCATTACATACTCTATCACAGATTTATATGTGTGTATTCTACAGTGCCACAATAACAGGGATAGATGAAAGTGGTTGAGTAAGCACAGTTTACAATATATTGAATTGATGGTAAAACTGTTAAATGAAATTAAGAATTATGTTTTAACCAAATGACATAAAGATTAAAATAATGGGTTGCTCAACGGTTTTACCATTGTTAAAAAATGTAAAAATCAATAAAAAGTGGATAGTATTTTTATAGGTAGGTAAAAGAAGGCCAGGTGCATCTGTAAATAGGACAATGATGCGTCTTTTTCCAGTTGAAGATTTTTTGTTTGTTTGTTTTTATTTCTCCTTGCATCATTGCATTTTTAGTGGTCTACTGAATTTGTATTTTTTCTTTGGGGAATATCTTTTCTGTATGTATATAAATATATATACAGTATATATATTCTGTAAATGTAATTTGAAGAGTGAACTCTGACTTTTAAAATGCTTGCAGGGTCTCTTGTCACCCCAACCCATTATTTCCCCTGTGATTGCGTGATTGTGTTTTCAGCACAACTTGGTGGATTTTGTGTTTCAGCCTTTGCTCTTGCTCACTTCGTGGGAGTGTTATTCTTTTTTTTTTATTGGGTGTATTATACCCACACTATCTTCAACGCTTCTCTCAGTATTAGCCACCTCTTGAGATTTTTTTAAAGATTTTGTACACTCTTAAGATGCTCTTGCAATACTAATGAATATTCAATATGTCATCCCCCTTTTCTCTCAGTCTTTTATCTCACCAATGTTATTAATCCACCAGTGTCACTTTACACCCTGAGTTTTGAGGACCTACACTTTATTTCCTTGGATAACTTAATTTCCATTTGCACTGAGCTCAGTCATTGTTTACTTTCAGATGATATTCAGCTCTTCATCCATTTGGGGCAATACTGATTGAATGGTGTAGCAATATTATGTCACAGCCCTGAGAGTTATTTAATGATGTTTTTAAAAAAAACTAAATGGAAAACAGTTTGCATGGGCTGGATTGATCATTTAAATCACTGATATTTGCCTGTACAGGTAGGTTAGTGGGTATACTTCTTTGGCTTCATCAGGACTTAAATGTTCACTCTTTTCCAGAAGTCACTTCTACAGGAAATTAATATTTCCATCTCACTGGATCTCTACAGGACTTTTTGGGAGTTTGGCCCATTTGTCACCTTGCCTAATATTTGATGTGAGGACTGGCACCAAAATCATCAGGGTGAACTGTTTTCATTGTGGCTCATGGTGCACATAGGGCTTTGAACCATTAAAGCGATGTTTTCATCTGGAGGACTTCATCAGCTGTAGAAAAAATCCTCAGCTGCACTTGTGTGGTATTTTGGTCATTGGTCGTGTACATGACTGCACCAAAGTTGAATGGTGTAGCGATAAATGTGTCAATAGTGATCAAGCATTGCAGTTCAATTTTGATGTCAAGTTTTGCAGAGCTGAAAAACTGAAGCTGGATGGTTTGTTAAATTTACAATCTAAACATGTCAGGGAGATCACCATTTTAGGAACATTTTATGGATGCACAATTTGACAATTGGAATATACTGTCACACTCAAGCACAACTTGTGTTGTATATGCAGGAAGTGAGCCAGGCAACTAAAGGTTTTGTGCTGTTTTCCATTATACTGTAGACTTGACAAATGATGAATACTGAAATTTTGTTTTCACAATTTTACAGGCTATAGCATAACCGGTATCAACTTTGGATTCCTTAAATGTTCGTCAGAATTTTTGTATATTACCTACAAAATACTGTAGGCCTATTGTACACTTACCATTGGAAAGTGTATGGGCATTTGCACAGATGAATTTGGTGGCAATCCCGTCATTTTATAATATCCAGCATTTACATATATATTTGGAAAAGTGGTCAGTTTGGCAAGCTCCTCAAAAGTCATTGTCAGTTTAAAATACATTGAAGTTTGGAAGAAACTATCTTCTATCATGAAAATGATCATAAATGATTATTTCTTTGTATCAACTCATTAGAGTGATTGAAAACTAAGTTTTATAGACCATATTACATGTCACATATTACCAGTTTTAAATGTTTCTTTTCACTGGTTAATTGACACATTTCCCAAGCTAAAACATTTAAATATGTATTCTCTCTGTTTTGTTACATGAATTAAAATATATTTTTAATTCAATATGAATAAAGATCAGTCAATATTTAAAGATGGATTGTGCTTATTCTTGCGGTTTCTTGGCCATAATATTTATTTTACCATTGTGTTATGATGAACTGGTTGAATTAACTACATTTGAGATTGCCCATTGGGGTCCCACTGGGACACCAGGGTGTCCAGTGAAATTCTTGGAAGTTACACTGGATTGTTGCTCTTGGGGGCATAAATACCTCAATGGGTCACCCAAGGGAATCTAAGTCCTAGTGGGTTTCACAAGGCATACTAATGTTACCACTGATGGGTCACCTCTCATCCAATTATAATAAATGGCCCATCATTTTAGCAAGTTGTCCACTACAACTTGGTTGTGCTTTTGCAGGAATAGCAGAAGTGAGTGTTCACAAATCAGTCAAGGTTTCTTTCAAACTGTGATTGGCTTAAATATAGCCATCTGTCTTTATTCCCCTCTAGATGGGATCCAGTGCTACTTTCAATTCAGCCCTTACAGTTTTGAGGGCCCTTTACACCCACATACTTCAAATGTCAGTCCATTCTTAAGTAGTTCAGCCAGACACATGGGAGTGTTGTGTAGCCTGTAGTCACAGCATGACATCTTCATTCTGCCTAGATGAAGCCTGGCTGCAGACATCTCTCACCATTCAACAGATTATGCCTTTAGGTTAGAAAGAGCAAGGAGTCCGACAGCACTGTAGCTCCACTCCCATGAGCACAACCTCTATTCTTCAGACAGTTTTTCACATTAAAAGCTTCTCTCTCTCTGTCAACACAGACATACAAACTTGTAAACTTGCAGGAAAAATCACACAGGAGCACCAATCATAAATTGTCATTTCTTCTGACACTTGCTCGGGCATGATAGATGCATCTCTTTTCCAGCTGATGACATTTTATGGCATTATCATAGGAAATCCAATAACGAGATCGGCATCCCGGAGCCTTTGCCCCATGTAAAGTCAAATCACTTGCCTTAAGATGGTAATAGAGTGTGATCGAAACAATCTGTCACTGCCTCTCCTCTCCCTTTCACCCCCCACCCCGACAAAGTGTATAGATTTTTATCTGATATGAAGGATGATCGGCACAGTTGAATGTAAATGATCTTAAATGTCTTTAGGTGAATCGATTGACTGATGCTTCTCAGCAAATAAAAGTGAAGGCTCTATTTGACAGTACATCAATCTTTACCACAACACCTCAGCAGCACAGAAAAACCATTTTACTTCCACACGTTTTCACATGCAGCTATTTTAATATGTGCTGATGTAAACACTTCCAAAGTCAGAGGTTTAAGTATTGGCTGTGAGCCAGAATGGCAGTTTTGTTTGCTCTATCAAGAAGTCATTTTTTCCACAGTACGCCATTTGTGTCATGTATACACTGTTCTCTGTTTTAGCTGTCTTATCCCAGGTTAGTGAACCAATTGCCACAGCAACTAAGCTGTACAACCTTCCATGTAGACGAGACATGCTGGGGATGTTTTACCAGAGCAGATGGTTACTCATCATGTTGCAGTCTCGAACATTCACATCCTATCACCTGATGCAATCATACAGTAATAATATAATTTAAAATGAAGGCTGAGCTTAAAACCAAAGCTCTAAAACTTGTTTTGTCTTGTTCTCACTGTTTTGGCATTGCTATCTCTTTTTCTCAGAGAGCCAGTGGAAAGGGCGCCTGCCTCTAAATCCCAGCATGCTGGCAGCCTCTGATTGAATGGACTGTACAAAGCCCACTAAGCACTGTTGCTATCCCCCTTGAGAGCTTTTATTATGAAACAGCATATTGGATTCTCTTCACAGACTGCCGTCTCTGGAGGCTCTACACACACACACACACACACACAAAGCATCATCCACTCCAGAGGGAGTTTAAGCTATTGCCCTCAGGATGTCGTTTCAGGGCACCCGTTTGGAGGACTAAAAGATTCCATGTCTCCTTCATCCCTAGTGCTATTGATATGCTTAATGGCAAATAGCACTCTGGCTGCATTCCTTTCACTTCCCTTGCACATTTGCACACTTGCACATCTGCACTCTTGCGCATTTGTACTTGGCATGAATTTCTATTCTCCACTCTAGCTCTGTGTTTTATTGCGTTGATGTGTCATTGTTGTTGTCTTTTTGTATTCTGTTTTTATGTGAGCCCTGGCTGCAAAACAAATTTACACTAGTGGGACCATAAAGATAACGTTGAACCTTGAACTAGACAATATGTAGACAACCCTGTCTGATTCTCAGTGGATCAGTTTTTTGTTGTTGTTTTTTTACAGTGCAGACACAATAAGTGCACCCTGATGCTATCACTGCCAGTATTTCACATGACCTTTACAGTCAGATCGATGCAGTGCCAGCCAAGAAGTATGAGTTCAGGTACTTTGCATACACATACCTGCATGTTTAAAGTGGGACAGAGAGGGTGAAGGGTATTTTCTGGTTGTTTTCGAGTAACGGTTTAGGGCCTGTCCCCAACAGAATTTAGGCCATCACATAAGTTGAATGGAATCATCATAATCATTTAATTAAGTCCAGTTGGAATGGTTACCGGAATGTGTTTTTTCTGCTAACCAATGGCAATCTAGCAACCAGATTATATATAGTGTTAAATTTAAATGTGAATTATTCTGGACCCAAGAGAAGAGCTCAGACACAGAGGCGTTGTAAAGTTTATTTTAAAGTTGTAGATGAAGCAGATTCCGATCAGTGAAGCGGGGCAGGCGATGGTAACAGTAGCTGAGCCAGGGCAGGTAGTGGAATACTGCAGGCTGTGAACAGAGTCCTTGGCAGACTCAGGGGACAAACGAGACTTGGAGCTGAGCCGGCAGACTGAGAGGGCTGGAGGTGATGAACCTGAGGCACAGGTAAACAGAAGATTAAACAGGGTACACACCACATAAGAGAATAACTACTTTGACTAGGAAGATTGGCCGAAGTCTATACCACATAGGACACAGAAAAATCTGGCGACGAGTGGAGTGCAGGACCGGGGTTTAAACACTGCAGGCTTCTGATGAGTGGATGAGCAGCAGGTGTGCTGTGAGCTGGATGAGCGGCAAGTGTGATGGTGAACTGGATTGCCACACCCCAGGCTGAGACACACACATAAACAGAAACAGAGACCAACAGGGGGCACACACAAGGGAGGGCAAAACTGCAGGAGACAATAGGAATGAGGAAGAGATCCTGTCTGACTATAACATATTGATGGACAAGGCGTCCTTTTTGAAGTGTACTTGAAGTGAACTTTTAGTGGCTCATGTCATCCATTTTTATATACAGTCTGTCAGCCGTGGATGTAGTAAAAGGAGCCGGATACAGGGTGACTGTACAGACTCGACGGTGTGGTGGTGCCAGCTCACTCTGCTCTCGTCTCAACAACAGTGCCCTTAGTTCAGCATTGGTTTCAGTTTACTTAGATTAACAAATAAACACATACAGACACTAAAATAAAATACTACAGGAGTGAGGGTTATCATTCATTGTCCATCATAGTCTCATCAAACAGTTGCTCTTTGCATTCATCTACAGTATGCCAATCTCACTCTCATGCGTCCATATATCCACTCTAGCACTCCCTCCAGTGTCAGCCCTTAAGGGTGTGACATTAAAGTAACATTTTGGAGTGAGATTGCTGGCATTTTCTATAGAGTACCAGTCATCAATTGTATGTACATTGGACATTTCATTAAAGACAATTCAAATCACAAAAATAGGTATTGCTATGAAAAGTGTTTTTCAAGATGTTAAATTTCAATACCAGTTTTGTCTGTTACCCCACTCCCATTTCGACAGCACAAGTAACCAAGCTAGCATTACAACTTAAAAGTAACCTCCTTTAGTCGTGACCCCTTAGTCTCTGCAAATGCTCATACGGATTATTTTCTCTCTCTCTCTAGTGTGACTTTATGTTCCTCTTTGTGCTTTGCTTTTAGTTGTCAAGCTAGATAGCTATGCTAGCCAATATGTACCTTGTGAGCTTGCTAGCTTTTGGCACACAATTCTGACATTGCGTTTTTATATTGGTGACTTGTGTGTTTGGAGGAATACCTTGAGTGTCAAATTGACAATTAATCCTACAAATCAATAGAGAGCTGGATTTGAGCAGATTATTGTAACCACAAAACATGGTGGATCACCAAGAGTGAACACAAAAACATAATATCAGGAACATGTTCCACATAAATGTGTTTTGTATATCTCCTCTCACAGAGCTTAATTTATATCTGCAAAAGTGAGAAAGGAGGAGATTAAAACAAAGCCCATGGGTGTGAGGTAGTGGACATGACTTGCGTAAATAGCACAGGCAGAAGGTGATGGCAATATTCAAGCTCAGCTGACAAATCAGCTGACTCCGAGAACACTGCCTCTACATGTATCACATGCTAAAATCTGCAAACCTCAGCTAAATCAGTGCAGCACTCCACATTGCTGCTAACATTCTGTCATGGATTTTTTCATTGTAATGCTTAACCTAGACATAATCTATAACATGTTAACCCTATTGTGGACAATAAACAGGTGGTTGAGAGGTTAACACCTTATCATCAGCTGCTGCTGCATTTTTTTAGCACTAACACTAAACTTTATAAATGTCTCTGCTTTATATGCTTCATCAGAATAAGGCAGTGCAATTCGCCAGCTTTCGAAATTTGTGCTGTGTACTGTTATTAAACCCTTACTCTAGAAGGATCTGTACTGGGAATGTGCCAAAACCAGAGACAAGGAGAGCTGTGTGATTGAACAGCTTTTTTACAGCAAATAGAGAGGACATACACACAAACACACACACACCTGCACATGTACACACACACACAAATTCTGCGGATAAGGTTAAGAATATTTTTTGTTTGCCATGATTACCTGAGAGTCTTGAAATATGTGTGATGAGGACAAGCTGACATCTAGAAGGCTAGGTTTTCAGTTTCCATATTACGGTCATATTACATTCTCTTCCTCACTGAAATGACCCCAGAGGCAAAGTATACAACCAGTGTCGCACAATTATACCAAGTCACTGAATGCTCAAGTAGTTTCATAACATAAATCAAACTACCCCAAATGCATTTAAGCTTAATGATTTATTGGACACATTAGAATTTAATCAGTAGTTAGGAGAGATTTGCACAAGCTACTTAATTTTGGCTACATTCAAATATTGTCATTTCAAGCTTGGGGAGACCTAAAACTGTCCGGAATATCACTAAGTAGTGGTTGACAACACACACATTAAGATTAATAAGGCAATCTCATTGGTTATTTGCATACTGCTTGTGAAATACAGCTCATCTGATTACTGTTGAATATGAGCTGCTCAGCATTTAGTGTGTATCACTCGCTTTGTTAGGCAAGGCAATATTCACACAGAGGGGCTCCTATTGAAACCACATTGGCATTTTACAAGAGAAAGTGGTCATTACAACTCATTTATACTTCCCTTCACTTCCAATATTGAAAGATACACTGTGATAACTGAATAACTTCAGGAAGTGTGTGCGTTTGAGTGTTTGTGTGGCATTGCCAGTGTTGTTAACTGACTCAAGATCATGCCAACTTTGAAATGCTGCCCATCTGAGTCCAGTGAAAGCACCAGTCAACATTCTGCAGCTGAAGCAGCAGGCAGAAGAAAACAGGAATAATATGATCTAGGTTTGGTTAGCAGGATAATGTTATTCAGCCACGTTTTTTCAGAAATTCTATTATGCTAATTAACCAAAGTACTCAAAGTATTTTGCCTGTGAGATAAGCTCAGACATTACAGAACTTTATTACAGAAGCATTAAATTAAAGAAGAAAAGAAACTAAAATCATGTTGCTCTTGTATTTGCTTCTGTTCTGTCAGTTTGAATTCTAATCTTATGCTAAAACTTTTAGTAAAGTCTTTCCACTTGAGCTGGTCAAAACGTGTTTCATAAGACTATCTAGCATCTGAATTATTAAATGTTGTGGCTTACTCTGTGTATGTTAACCTTTAGGAGACACTGTTGATCAGTGATTTAGACATCTTTTATCTTGACAAAGTACATCCACTATAGCCACCAGATAATAAATCAATCTGATCCTGAACTTAATGTTTTTGGAACTTCTCTGACATTATTGGTTCAGTGATCTCCAAGTGAATCATTTCTATAAAATCTATCAGCGTATATACGGCCCAAATGGTTTCTACTGCATGTGCTATATATCCAGTCACATGTTTGTTTTATTTATTGTCGTGGTTGTTTTGGATTATTATCTAACATTTTTTCCTTTCTTCGCCTGTGTTTTGTTTTTCTTATATTTTAATTATATACTATATATTCATTTGGGGGTTTATCATATTGCTTTGGTTTCCAGTTTTTGTCACTTGGTGGTTGATGATTACTCCATATACAAATACATGGTTGCTCTGGATTGTAGCCAATGGTGTTTAAGACTGGTAAGACTGGACACCTGTTCCTTATTGTCATTGTTGTGAGATTTGTGTATAATGAGATGCTTGTGAAAATAATTTGTGCCTGATGAAGCTATCAACAGCCTGACTGTTGACTGAAGATTGATTTATCATTCCTACAGGGTCCTGACATGGAGAAAGGTACTGAGTTTAAACTAAAGTAATAAAATGTAATTGACGTTTTCATAGACCACTAGAATGAGTTTGCTGTTCCAGGCTTTCATTTGTCCATTTTGGATTTACAACAGAGCTTCTAACAAACAGAGGGATCGTTTACCATGTTAAACACATAATGAATGGTTATTGTAGCTTTATTTTAATTGCACTAAATTCCAGGATGTCTGGCAGTTTTACACTCCATCACTGCATTTCAGAAAAACACAAGGTGACTTTGTGAGGATAATTAGAAATAGAAATTATACTTGTCCTTTTATTAGAAAAATAATCCACTCGCTGTTAATTATCCCCCAGTAGATTATAAATGCAACATTTCCTCTTCCACATGAATGCACTTGTAGCTGGATAGGAAAGAGTTAGCAGAACTAAATGCTAACTGATTTCAGGACACCTGCTATCAAGGATCACCAATATTAGGCTTGGTAATGCCAAGTAACCCATGGAGAGCTGAGTTAAACTTGCAGGTACAGACCCCAGGCCAATTAATTTTATATGTAGCATAACACATGATCCAACTTGTAACATAACTCATTGAAAATGAGGGCTGGTACATTAAAATAATGCTACTAAACATTTGACCAATCAAATTTGATACACTGTCATACCATTTCTTTTATTTCATTGATGGAAAAACAAATCTGTTGACATTATCTCTCCACAGTTATTAATCACAACATGTATTTGAGTTTTTGCAGTGGATATGCTCCATTTTAGTGTAAAACTCAAGCAGTAGATTCACTGTCATCTCCATCATAATTTTTAGGTGTGTCACATGGAGCTCCAAACCAACTTCATTCCGCCTTTTGCAATTGCATCATCTTCAGGTGCATCATTAGAGCCCTGGAAATATTGTTGCGCTCAGTTCTTTCTTTACTTAACAGAGGAAGGTCCTGTTTTGTCTGACTTTGCAACACGTTGTGTATTGTGTAATTTTAGTCCTCAGAGACAGTGACGACTAAAATTACAATTATTTTCTGCATGGTTTAAATGGTAAGTCATGTCTGTTTATTTGTGTTGGTTTAGTTTCCAAGCCTATACTATTCATTAGATCTATTACATAATTGTCAAACTCAGTCAAGCATGCAATATATTGCAAACATGGAGACAAGTGGACATATTATAATGGTAAGAGTTGCTAGACTCTAGAGATTAATCAAGGACAAGGACTTAAAGGGAAACATTTCCTCATGTCTGCAAAGTTAATGGCAATGAAGTAAGGTTTTTAAATGACTTCTGCTCATAGAATATACTAATAACATGTGAACAGAGTGATAAATTAGACCAATTGTGGGCAATGCTGAATTTTAATTAAGCAGCAGTCTTAAGCGAGGAGGCGTCATTGTTAAAGTCAACTCATTGCATTTATGCTGCTCTATTCATGTGTAACATAATGACTTAACGACAGTTCTTTGTTGGCTTACAGTGGAAGGATAATTGTGTCCTTTCACACGTAAAAATGGCACATCTCATTTTTCTATTTGACTCATTCAGTAATAAGGTAGAAGTTACTTCTTTATCCTGTCAGAGCATATTGGCCTTTTTCACAGAAGACATTTTGACATATCACAATAAGAAAAGCACACGTGTAAATAATTACATTAATGATGGCTATATTCCATTTAGCTGCTTTGGTTACTGTGCATGCCGACTCACTGTCACTGTCATGGCTCACTGGGACACTTGAATACTTGTTCTTATGTGTCCCCTGGCAAGGCACTTGTTTTTAGCTGCTAGTGTGGCTAAAAACAAATATAGGGCCTACAGAATGGGACAAAATTTGCTGTTCTCACTCTTAAATTGAAAGAAACTATTTATTGTGGTAATCCAATGACTTTTCCATTGTTATTATCATCGGGATAAACTTTTCAACTTTACCCTGAAACTCACATAGCTACAATATTTGTTGTTCACAGTCATGCACCCAATAAGGAGAAACCTATTGATTTTGGAGATCACTTGACCTTTCCAATAGCGGTACCATCAGACTAAACTTTGGCTTCTCCTGCCATCTATATGGCAAAATTCTGACTGGGAAAGTAACTGGGGACATTATTTGGTCTGGTCAAGATCTCTACTTTATTGAATGCCTTCCATTTATTCTGTCCACTTAATGTAAGGGACAAATAAAGAGCCAAGAGACCTCTACCCCTCAAAGGAAAGAGTGCAGACTGTCTATTTGTGGGAGAACATACAGTCAATGGGAGGGGACTTTGTTAATGTTTGTGTGCTTGTGTGGGTTTTTGTCCCTTTTATTCTCTGTCTGCCTCCAAAATGGATTTTTCATTTTGCTTCAACCCATCTTACATTCACGCAGTGATATGAGGACAAGAAAACATCAAGAGATAGCTGTTTGAGAAGAATACACAAGACATGATCAAAGCAAGGCTGATTACAGTCATTATGCAGCCACCATGTTTGAGTGTGTTCATCAGAAACTTAATCTTTTTAAATGACAATATGACAATCAGTGCATGGTCATTTGCAGAAGCTAGAGCTCCCAAAATGAGTGTACCTTCATTGTGCTTGCTTTGATTGGGGGCACACAGTTATAAAGTGCAGCTTGAAAGTGGACAGTCTGTGCTGATTGGTCATGTTGGCTTTCTTCATGTTTCATCACCACGGCAAAAGAAGAGGTGATGATTGCTCCCACACATTTCCTTAACAAACAATTGTGTTTTTTGGTGCTAAAGGAAGAAACACATTATGTCTTGATATCATGCAGAGTGCCATTATCCTTGTCATCATCTTCCTACATGATGCAATTTGATTTTTTTTCAACACAATAGAGGCAATTGTACTTTCCTTTAAAGTTCACAGATCCAAGCAGCTACTAAAATACAGCAGATGGCAGAGCCCCTTCCTGACCTCGTCTTTGCAGTATTTTTACTTTATACTAGACCAGCAATGTTTAAAAAGCTTTGAGATCCTCCCACAAGACATCCTTCTCTAATTTAGCCCTTCACATACTCAAAGTACAAGGGCCACTAACGGCTGTAGATGCATAGAAGATGGTTGTAGAGGAGGGCAGAGGATTAAAGCCTGGTGGGAGACCCTCCTGGTCCACCACCTCTTTATCTGCTGAAAAGCTTTCACTAAGATGTAAGCCACAGGGTCTCTGGAAGGGTTACAAAAGCAAGAGTGAAGTTCATTTAACTGGAATAGATTCAGAGAAAGGTGGAGAATTTAAACTCTCATTTAAAGATGTCTGATTTACTGCAGCAAGCTGAATTTATAAATACTCATTGTGAAGGTTTCAATCCAACTGGGCACAACAAGAGTTGACCTTACTGACTAGCACCTGCAGCGCAGGAGATCAGAAATGGTCTACAGTCTCTAAATTCACTGTGGTTAACAATGCTGAAAACCTCAAGAAGAAACATTAAAACATTTTGTTTTGTGTTACAGGCTCCTAGTCACTTTCCCCACCAGAAAAATAATATTGAGTGTTTGATCACTAACTGTTCACTAGCTGTGCTCTCTAGGTCGGGGTGAATTGTTGGGCAAAATGTCTGACTTTGACACTAGAGACCACAGTTTGTATCCTGTCATCTATCATCAGTCGGATTGAAGTTGGATTCTTTTTTCCATCATTTGGTACCTTCATGAAGGTTATAATGTTCCGTTTTTGTTGGAACTGCCCTGTTGAATTGCATTATTGTGGAAGATGTTCCTAATATTTAGTCTCCACTTGCTGTTATAAATGGGGTGGCCATTTAATGAAAACAGTAAAAAAAAAACAAAAAAAAAACTCTTAGCCTACATACCATAACATGCCATAACCATTTGAAGTGCTACAATGTCACACTGCATGGTTTTGCTCTTAAGAGAGACAATTATTAATTACACAACCACAAGACGTCACTTGTAAAAAAAAAAAAAAAAACGGTGTTAGTTTTTTTTGTTTTTTTGTTTGTTTTGTTCTGCTTTTTTTGAAAAATGACCAGTGCTGCCATTTTTTCAAGTGAGGACATGCAGTCTCCTTAGTGTGCTTTAAGTGCTGTGTATTTCATATTACTTATATAATCTCTGTCTCAAGGTGAAATAAATCATATTATTTCAGTAATAATTCAGTAGATAGTGCTTCAAAATCTCTGCACATTCAACAACTGAATGTTCATTGTATCTCTGGAAGTAACAGCCAACTATCTGTCTCCTCTGATTATTCTGTAGCTGTGACCATACCATATCTTATGTCCTTCACTTGTGTGATTCAGCCGACACATCCCACTTTGAAAACCATAAGCAAGCATGTGCAAAATCAAAAATGCTCATATTACAGTCACATACAACACAGGGAACGTGCCCCATTGGCACAAAGCAATTACAAAACCAATACACCCACCCAAACACACATATACAAACACACACACACACATTCACATACAAAGCCATCGTCCTCAGGCAGCCAAAGAGAGACAAATTACCTCCCTGTCAGATAAAATCAGACTCGACATCATTTAATTAATTTCAGTGTATATTAGCATTTCTTATTGTGATTTTCTCCTCTTTTTGCTGTGTCTCCATCCCCCTCCCAGCCTTGTCCTGCGGAAAACATCAGTTTGAAAAATGATCAGCCATCTTTTCGTCTATCCTTCCAGGCAATCCCCCTCCATATCTCATTGTCTCTTATAATCTAAACAGTGCAACTGCACGTGAGATGTGCTTGGACTTTGGGTGTAATTTAAAGGGGAGACATGTCCTTCCTATAATTTCATTTTTCTTTCTGAATTAACTCTATAAAGTGTCTACAGCAATCTCACCTCTCCTCAAATATATGAGAGAAAGAAATGGAGAGAGAGAGAGAAGAATTGAATTGCAGTCTGGGGTTCATGTTTATTCACAAACAGCATAGCCACTCAGTCCGAGCCGTTAAGTTCAGGGGACTCAAGTTTCCCTGCCGTTCAGTCATTTGACTGAAAGCATCAAAGCATCTGTTAAGGTGCCTTGTATTGCGTATATGAATAGATACCGTTAAGAATATATCCCTTTTTGTTAGTGAAAACTATCATTGTAGTGGATTGTGCCAACATTGGAATGAAAAACATGCTCTCGGGTTGGATCATTGATTCCAAAACCATTCGGGACATAAAATAACGGAGTCTCACTAATCTGCACTCTAATCTCTTTTCCACTTGGCATGGTGATGCATAATGAGAGATGTGAACCCACTGCTACAATACAATAGCTGATACTAATGCACTGCTGCACCAAAAGATATTGGCAGTGGATGCGCAGCATAAGTGAATGTGCATGTGTTGCTGATCCAATACTGACTGTCTGTAAATATGTGCACCGTCACGTGGAGGTGACCTTTTGTTTTCTGCTTAATGCTGCTTACCCTATGGGCAAATTTCAGATCTGAAGACAGAAATATACAGGTGTATCTATTGTAAATAGTCGCATATCAACACACATACACATGCATACACACACAAAATACAATATGAACTTGAAAAGTGGAAACAGTGATATATTCCTATGAATAAAGGAAAACATTACCTTAACCATAACCTTAGTGCGAAGTGTTGGCCTCCCTCACTGGACAGCTGAAGACACATCCCATCTGCTACCAACAGTCAACTTGCCTTGAAAGGTAAACTCAATTTAGAATCACAGGTTTTCCTAATAAACAAATACGTCTACATACGATAGACTGTACAAAGTATATAAAGTTGTACAATACATGAAATAACCATAGATGAGTCTGACTTTTCTCATGGAATTCCAGACACCAGGATGGTACAGGGGTCATGCTAACAACCTCAAGGTCCCATACAACAACAAATCCATGTGGATAAGGTTTCTGTAGCAATATGTGAAGCATGATGCACAGTGTAAAGGCCTGACCTGAACTCTGAAGTCATTTTAGTTGCCTAAAGGTAGACCTGCAACGATTAGTCGATTAAATCGATTTGTCAATTGAGAGAAAATTAATAGGCAGCTATTTTGATAATGAAATAATCATTGTAGTCAATTTTTCAAGGGAAAATGCAAAAAAAATGCTGATTGCAGCTTCTCGAATGTGAGTAAAGTGAATATCTATCAATATTGGACTGTTGGTCAAACAAAACAATACATTTGAAGATGTCACCATGAGCTGTTTTTTTCTTTTTTCTATGTTTTATAGACAAAATTATTAATCGATTTATTGAGAAAAAAATCTGCAGATTAATTGATAATGAAAATAATCGTTAGTTGCAGCCCAACCTAAAGGTACCCATACTTTAACTTGAGTGAAAACACACACAAGTCCATTGTTGAACAGTCACATGGCAACCCAGTCACCAGACCAAAACGTTGGCATTGAACGTTTCTGCAAACCACAGAAACGTTGAATATCTACATTTCAACACGTGTAATACATTGCATATTAACATTTCAACAATAGGTATCATATCAACATTTCTACAAAACATAGCATATTAGCATTTCTATCCATTGAATTATGATGTTTTATGGTGTGAAAATGCTGTGGTTAAGGTCTGGTTAGGTTGAGGCACAAAGACCACTTGGTTAGGGTTAGGGAAAGATCATGATTTGGGTTAAAATAAAATAAAAACGACTGCAAACATCCCATTATACACACTAAAAATATCCAGTTTTCTCTCCAGAAAAAAGGCTGCAAATGTCCTGACATCTCGCTAAAAACACCCACCAGCTTTCTCTCGGTTGAAACGGGAAGTGGGTGCTCGAACCGTGCTCCCTGCTGATTTCCAACTCTCTGCGCCAAGAAACTTACTAACCATCCACCGACCCCTCCACCTCCTAATAGGAAAGTCAGCTCATATAGATCGCATGTGAACTACGTCACTTTACAAATGCTGAGATAATACGTATTTTGGAAATGTTGATGATATGTTTTGTTGAAATGTTAATATGCTGCGTTTTGTAGAAATGCTGACATGATAAATTTGTTGACATTTTGATATGATACGTATTGTTAAATGTTAATATGCTACGTTTTGTAGAAATGTTGCTACATATTACACGTGTTGAAACATAGATATTCAATGTTTCTGTGGTTTTCAGAAACATACAATGCCAACATTTTATTCTGGCAGCCAGGCTGCATATTGGATATTTTGGAAGGCAAAACTAACATAACAAAACATGTACAAACTATGTATTTGGCCATTTAGGTTGTTAGAACTTGTTACTCTGGTAGGAACAAAGGCACTAGAGGGGAACAGACAAATGCTTTCTAATAGGAGATCAGTCAGGTGGTACAAAATATAAATATTAAACAGTCTCCAATGATTCCTTATATTGCAATTTATATAAAGTATGTATGTGAAAGTACATATGGTAAAATCAGAAAATCAATCTTGTGTATCACCTTTCCCAACTAACTCCTAAAATCACATCTGCTGGTGGATTTGTCAGAGCACCATACAAAATTTCATCCCAGTGTGGAATGACTCCTGAATGTGTACAGTGACTGACATTTAATTGCATGGTTTTGGATATATAGCTAAAGCCAAGATTAGTGACCCTGTAAATGTATTACTCTAATGATGCCGTTTAACAGAGAAACTACCCAGAGTACGTGCGTGGTTGACTCTGGTCCTGGTCTTGCTTGTCATCTGAAAGCACCCATTAATCTGTTTATTCCCTCAATTAAGAGGCATAGCCCCTTTTTCTCCTCCCTAGCAGGGTGAAGCTCAGTCACATACCTCGCAAGATAGAAGAAATGAAAGATTTCCTGCTGACAGCCAAGAGGAAGGATGCTAAATCCATAAAGATCAAGAAGGACAAGGACAATGTTAAGTTCAAGGTGCACTGCAGCAGACACCTGTACGCCCTGGTCATCACAAACGAGAAGAAGGCTGACAAGCTCAAGCAGCTCCCACCCCCAGCTCTGGCTGTTAAGGACGATCCGTGAACATCCATGATGTACAGATAATTGTAATAAAAATTGGAAGACTGAAAAAAAAAAGGTGAGGCATAGTCATCATCCTACCTCTATATAGTTTCTCTCTTTTTTTCTCCTCTACTCTGTTTTGTTCCCAGTTAATCCCCTCCTATGCACACAAAGTCACGACCAGACACTCTCCCATCCACTCAACACCACCCAGGGATGACACTACCTGATATCTACCTAGCAGATTAAGGCCTTAGATTGCAGCACCATAAACAAGTACCTGATCAAAGCTCCGTGTCACGGATTATCTCCTTCAGAAACAATGTACGGTAGAATTGACACAGGTAAAGCTGCAAAATGTCAAGGAAGCTTGGTTCTTTATTGGTTTTCAGCTGAATCGTAGTACAAAAGTGTGAGAAATATTGTGTGGTATTTGAAAGAACGCATCAACACTTGTGGTGGACAAACGTGCTGAGATTTCTAAAAAGGCTTAGGGGATGTTATCTGCTTATAGTGTCAGAAACACATGTATGAATGACCAGAAAAAGTTTTTTTTGCCATTCTACTAGCCGACAATCCTGCTGAACATATATATTTTCTTTCTTTCTTTCTTTCTTTCTTTCTTTCTTTCTTTCTTTCTCAGTTTTCAAAGACACCAACCTTTACCAGCTTTAAACAATATATGACTCTGAGACTCTGAGTGTGATTACATACATGTGTTATATAACGGGACAAATAAACAAATATTATGTTTTATTATATTATTATTATATTATTTATGTAAACAATGGATCATATAACTATGTGAAATGGGTCACTAGTAGTGATGAGCCCACACAGAATTATCACTCAGTCTTTCAACTCATTGTTTTGGTTTCCTGGCCCACATCTTTACTGTTCTGTTCACTCTCACCACTCTCATATTCATGAGGTGGTTAGAAACTCAACTACAGGTGAATATAAATGTTGTTTCATGTCAGTTGGGTGTGTAAAAAGGCCATATAATAAGTGATAATATGTCAGCTTTGTATTTGCAGCTTGTTTTGTTGCCCGCAGATGACCAAAAAATATATTATTGCAGGTTTAAGTAACAGCTTTTGTTTCTTAAACCCTCTTTTGTCTCATCAATGTCTCATCTTTGTCATGGAAAAAAGGTTGGTAACAAATATATTTTGTCAGAGTTAAAAAAATTAACACAGCACTGAAAGTATTTAAAAATTACAGACAGACTGGGCTAGACATGGAGTATATTTGCTTGTGAACATCGTTCTCTGGAGGCTGTGCATGTAAAGCCAAAGAGAGAGGTTTTTTTTTTCCTCTTTTCCTATTAGTATTCTGCCAGCCTCACATCCATAATGTATTTTTGTGTTCACAAATGTTCTGCAAACTCAAAATTATTGCATAAGGGTTGTCTTTGCTCCTTAAAATTAAAAGTAGCCAATGAGTTTTGCTGTGTCCATCGAGAGGAAAATATTAAACTAGAGGAGGAAACTCTGTGCTACCTTTTTTTTCTCTTTGGAAGGGGGTGTTTAAGGATCTAATTGATGAATAGCAGCCATAACTGGGAGCTGCGTCCTTCAATTGAACTTTAATTCGTATGTGCATCAATCATTTTCCCCCTTTTATAACATAATGGATACTCACAGCTCTGATTACTGTGCGTTTTGTCCTTGTGATGGGACTGTGTGTACTTATGTGTGTACTTGTGTGTGTGTGTGTGTGTGTGTGTGTGTGTGTGTGTGTGTGTGTGTGTGTGTGTGTGTGTGTGTGTGTATGTGTGTGTAGGGAAAGAGGGGGAGATAAAGACAGAGAAAAACTTGTCTTTTTGGTACCATTGGAAATGGTAAAGCTTCATGAAGGCAAGTCTCTCTCTTTCTCACTCTCTGTCTCTTTGTCTCCATTATGTAGTAAACAGGGCCTCAGCTGTGCTCTTTGCACACACCACCACTCAAATATTGAATCATGTGTCCTTCATACAGACAAACTAAAGCAATGGGAAAGGGACTGCAACAATCTGGGGGAAAAAAGAGAATCTGTGTGTTTCTTTTTTTGTGTTTCTTGTGTGTGTGTCAGACTCACTTCTCATTTGTACTCAAAAACCTGGCCCTCAAGGTAAGGTCATTAAATTTCAGACTTAATCATGATTTAAACATGATTTTTGGTTAAGGTTGGGGTTAAGCATGAACTGTAGTGGTTATGTTAGGGTTCACGTTACTCTCCAGGGGATGAATATAACTTAATCCACTGTCATCTTACATAACAGAAAAAAGTTTGTGCTCCTCGGGCAGGCTTTTCTGAATCCATGGTGATATTGATAGTAGCACTATTCACTTTTACTTTTAGTAACGGTGCTGAATATTAAGGAATACTTGAAAAGGAATAACAACTACAACTAGGAAAGAGCAGCACTGCCTCAACATTGTTCTGAAAAACAATCACGGTCCACTTATTTGCTTTTTTTCAAAGCTTTCAGCAGCATCACACAGAGATTGCTTTGTCAAACTACTACTTTCAAGGTCAAGAATAAACTTTCATTCGTAGCTTTAAGCCACCATAAAAAGTGCAAAGTGCTATTTTCTATTCGTGAAGTGGTTGTCCTGTCATGAGGAATACATGAACAAAAACAGAAGAACAGTCTCTTTCATGCTGCAGATGGCATTGTGTGGATCCATAATCCCCTCTTTTTTCTTTTCTAAGTTTGATTTTAATGAAGAATAAATGGAAAAGCAATAGAGGAACAACTTCACTCAGAGCTCCTGCCTTTTATATGTTCAGTCAATGGATCTTAAAGAGCATTCTGCACGATTTGAACTGAGTTACACACAAAAGTGTTGGGCTGTAGTTTAACCTGTAATTTACCTCATTGAGTTTAATTCTAATGTCATACAAATATTTACCCAATTCTATTCCTATATAATACAATGGAAATAATAATGACACAAGAACTAATTGTTGAGGCAATGCTGCTCCAACCCGTCTTTGCAAATTAGGTCTTTTTATTTTTCTCTTTTATTCTCAGCATTGTTAACAGAGCTCCCAGTTCTTCCATCAGTCTGGGCTTGGTGGATGAAAACTGGTTTCATTCCCTTGCCTTTTGTAAAACCTTCAAAGGTGAGCAGCAAAACAACATCCCACTGCAGCATACCTTCCTGTTCCAATAACATCCTCATCAGTGTTGAAACCAGAGAAGGCACACGCACTTCAAATAAGTTCGCCTATTACCCAGTTGCTGGCTAATGAGCTACCTAATTTAATTCATTACCATGCCATTCAAGGGTTTGACTAATGAGAGTGACCCTTTGCTGAATACAAAACCTGCATCTGATAAGGGGTGTGGGGGATGGGCAGATGAAGTGGCTCTGCGTTCTTGAGACACAAGAAGTTGTGTTTTTTTATGACCAGCTGTATTCATCGAGTCAGTCACAAGAGACACTTGACTTAACATTAGGTGCATTGTAGGGAACATACACTCACCAAGCACTTTATTAGGAACACCTGTGCAATCTAACACAATCCAATACAACAGCTCTGCCATAAATTCTACTTATACAAGGCTTATACATTTTCAGTTTTGTTGACATTGTCAGAAAGGTGCTTTATGTCTATTATAGTAGGTAGTGGTGGTGGTGGTGTATTGGATTGCATTAGATTGCACAGGTGTTGCTAATTAAGTGCTTGATGAGTGTATGTCACAATATGTAGATGTACAGTATCAAACATCCTCTACATCTTTCTGTTATCACAACACTCCAGTGCAGCTATACAATCTCTGTGACATCAAATTTGTAAAAACATACTTTTGAAAAAGAAAATAATAAATTAAATAAAAGAGTAGTTTAACCGTAATTAAACCCAAAATACTTTAGAGCAGTGGTTCTTGCAACTACTTGTAACAAAGCATCATTGGTTGCATATGTTTTATATTGTCTGTCTTAAATAAAGTACATAGCACATAATATTACATAAATATTAAGTGTAATTAAAGCTGCAAGCAGCATTGGTCGGGACCTCGCACTCTGGCCCGTTGAGATCAGATCATTTTGCTTTTTAAAAATGAGGGATATTTCTTACAAGTGTGGTGTGCTTTAATTTTGAAAGTGTGATTGAAATGTGTACTGTCAGGTGTGTAGAGACAATAAGTAACTGCAGCTGGACACAGAAAAATACTCATATATTTGAATGGAGAGTGTGAGTGAACCCACACCTTTTTGAACATTTACTGTTTCCACATAGTTTTAGATACAAACTTCATTTGAACTTTAAATGAATCACGAGACTTTGACCTACAAATCTTGAATTTACATAAGTTTTCTGGCTTTTACTGTTTTTGAGATATCAGAGTGTGAGTTTTAAAGTCTTTTCTTACTCCTCCTGTGATTTTATAATGAGTATGTATTGCGGAATGTTTCACAGCACTGAGAGAGTGATATCATCAGGAGCAGTTGGACAGTAGGATTTTAGAGTACGCTTTTTGTGAAATATCTTCATAAATCTCATTACTTTGGCCAAATCTAACATTAAAAATCATATTTTTGTGGAAATTTTGTCGCAAATCCATTGATACAGGTTTCAAAGTGGTCAGACTTATAGTTTAGACATCAGAACCATTTGTTTGACACAAAATCCATGCCTAGAGATTGTCTCCCCATTGGTTTACATTGTAAGGTGCGATGTGGCACTTCAACTTTCGGGGCTTATAATATCTAAACCGTTCGAGTTATTACAAAGTTTTTAATAAATTTTGTTCAGCACAGTGTGATAAGTCATGAATTAAAGTTTGAAGCCGATACCATTAACACCCTCGGAGGAGATAGCATTTGTTTGGGGTCAAAAATTGGCGCAAAGTCGTAATTTGATGGGCATACTGCGGACTTCCTGTTGGATTTAGGTCAGGGGTGTCAGTGTATGATTTATAGGTCTTGATGAGACGAATACTTGAGTTTTGGTTCAATCTCTCTGCGACATTCCTACAGGCCGTAGCGGCCATATTAGATAGGTATGTGGTGTTCTCAAGCACATTTTGGCACTTTGGGGGATAACTTTTACATTTTATCAAATTTTTCACCAGACCTGATGCGCGTGCCAAATTTGGTGAGTTTTTGAACATGTTTAGGGGGTCAAATTTAGGGTTGAAGTGGCATAATAATAAAGAAAGTGTCACACCTTGCCTGGACTTTGGGTGTTTTTTGGTCTTTTTATGTTCTTGTGTTCTTTGGGGTCTCCTGGTTTGCACTTCTGTTTAGTCCTTCGGTTCATATGGGTTTTCTTGTTATATTTGGGTGGTGGGTTTGGACTGCCTTTTGTTGTTTAGCCTGGTGTGTTGTATACTTTAGTTTAGGTTCATGATGGTTCTTGGACAGGTTGGTGTGGGTTGTATTTAGAGTATTGTGTTTTCTGGGTTTTAGTTTTGTTACTGTGTTTCCCTTGTGTGTTCATGTACTCCTCCTCACCTGCCTTGCTTCACCCTCATTTGCCCTGCTCTGCTCTGTGTCTTCCCCACACCTGCCCTGTATCAGTCTTGTCAGCCCTGCCCTGCTTCCTGCGTTTCTCTCAGCCAATCACTCCCAGCCTGCCCTTGTGTCTCGTCACCTGTTCCCCATTCCCTGATTAGTTTAGTCTGTATTTAAGGTCTGGTTTTGAGTAGAGTCTTTGTTGGATCATTTATGTTGTCTCGTCTGCTAGTTCTGTTCAGCTCTGTTTGCCTGTACTTGACCATCCATGATTAAAGGAGATTTTTGTCATATCTGCATTTCGGCCTCTGCATTTGGGTTCACTCCTGCTTCCCCACCTGACAGAAAGAAGAAGAAGAAAGAAACAAACACACAAAATACAATAGGGTCTTCGCCCCTTTGGGGCTCAGGCCCTAACAAACAAACAAACACATGAAAAACAATAGGGTCCTCGCCCTTAGGGCTCGGTCCCTAATAAGTGAAATACTTTAAAGCAGAGTATAAAAGTGTTTAGAGTGAAGACTGTGGATCGGATCATTCACGTAGAAGGAGCAGAGGTATGAGATACTGAGAGATGATACTGCAGTTAATTGTAGAAAACACACAATACATGAGCTATTATGAACAAAGACAGAGCAAATACATGGTTTAGTCTCCTGGAGGACGAGGACATGAAGCAGAGACATCTGGATGAACCAAATGGACACAATCCTAGAAAAAGAAATAATGAGAGAAAGAGGGAGAGGAAATAGGAGGGTAAGTGAAAGCTGCAGGGTTCTGAATTGTTCTTGATGAATCAGACAAAAACAAGCTTTTGAACATACTTCCACTGACAGGCATCTAGATAAAAGAGCACAGACTCCATACATGTCTTTTTTAAAAATGCATGATACATGTTTGTGGGCTGGTCTTGCTCAGTTTTCAAATAGGAATAGGAACCCTCTGTAGAGAGACCCCTGAATAGAGAGGAACACCCCGCCTCCCTTATTTTTATCTTTTCATTTCTCTTTCTGTGAGACCAAATATTGAAAGAGAGCCCTTTCTTTATTGAAAGGGAATTTCTTTTTAGCCAGTCTAACCTGTTGTATAGGTAGCAAGAGAAGGGGAACACATTCATCCACAGCCTTCTGTGCCCTTTTACATCTCCCTAGTCTCTATCTCTCTCTGCAAGCACATAGAAGCTTGGAAAAAGTCCATTAAGGCCTATCTTAATGAAGAGGGACACAATGCCACCCTCAAAGAGGTGAGTGGTGATCAAAGGAAGTTGAGGAGTCCGACTCGTCCACTCATTCCCCAGTGGACAAGACAAGGCTTTGGACTTCAGCCTGTGCCGATACAGCAGGACAGGTTAATGAATGGAAAGGCAGTAATGTTGGAGCCATCTACTCACCAATCTTTCTTCAGCTCAGTTCCCACCGGTGTTTGATTAATATACCCCCCTTTCTCTTCCAATGGCTTTGTCTGAGGTGTCTGTCCACACCACAATAGCTATTGTTCACTCTGAAACAGAGAGTTAGAGTTCCTTGAAGGGGAAAATAATTAGCAATTATGTGGTTTTACTGACCTCCACTCAAGATGAGGTTTTCCCAAGTTGTTCTTACTGACAGCAAGCCTGTCAATGAGATAAAAGGCCTGCACCATCACACATATTTAGCTTTGTGGGGAAACATCTGTTTATATATTAACTATAATTAGTGCTTGCTTGTTTAAAAAATCATTTAGAGGCAGGAATATGCACAGAGTTTAGGGGTTTCTGGAAGCATTTTTAATACTCAAGGTCATGGATGTATTATGAATTGATGCCGTGCACAAAGAAGGCTGCTATTCATTTCAATTAAAGTTGCTCATCCAGTGCATATGTCAAAAAATGTTTGCGTCAGTGTTGTGTGGTCCACAACACATGAACATAAGCGATTTTGTCCCTGAACCTGCCGGCTCATCCCATAGTTTAAATTGAGATGATATTACACCGGTAAGAATAGCTTGTCATGGAAAAAATCTCTTATGTTGGTTTACAAACTCTCAATAATGACCTTGTGCCATTTGAAGTGTCCTGTCAACAGTTTTACAAAAATGTATTTTAAAATTGCAGCATTTTTGGCCACAGGGGATTGTTTTTGTTGTGGTACTGCAGTTCACCACTGGGACAAATTGGCAGCAAGGATGATTCTGACACACTGTGTCCAGTAAAATGGCAGTGTCACATGATGTATTTCTGACTAGAACCAGTAGTATGTGGGTATCATTTCTAAAAGGATTTGACTGGATTGTTAAAAAAAGTGTGTGGCTTACCAAGCATAAGTCTCAATATAATACAGATGATATGGGTCTGTAGAGGGCTGTTTGCCTCCATGTGCAAGTCCCCACTTCATTGTTAGATCAAGAGGCAGAGGACAGGGAGAAATTAATAAATTAGACCTCTTTGACCTGATATTGAGACACAAACCTCCACCATATCACTTTGGTTGAGTGCACAAAACTGCCCTGCTTTTAAACACTGCAGTTTGGTTGCATTGGTGAGGGCATGCTGTTTAAGGTACCAGTGAGACAATGAAATATAATAAATCGAGTTGGAGCTACATATTAATGCACTTAAAGGCTGCCAGAACAGAGAAGCCAAAACACAGCACAAAGGTTTGTAATACTCACAGACAGAATTTTACAACTTTAGAAAGTTATCACAGCGGAAACTATTTTATCTTTCATTGCGACAATTGCAAGGTAAACGTTTATGTTACAAAGTAATCCACCAGGGATGTGCGCTTGCATGTTGACTGACAAATGCAGCATCCTGTCTGATGACATTGTATTGCCGCAAAGTTGAGCCCAGTTCAACTTTTTTGCTGGATGACCCTGTGTTGCTTTGCCAAGCCCTCTGCATTGGCACCCCACTGCCCCCATTCAAATGAATGAGAGGGCTTTGTTTTTTCACACAGCGCTAATGTCATTCAGAACACCGCCTTTGGTGTAGATTTATATGATGAGATGAGTTAGCTTGTTTCTAAACATCCAGTTTGCCGGTAGCAGATCACTCTAGCAGCTTCTAATTAATCACAAGAATACTTCCATGTAGCACATTACTATATCTGGAGAACATCTGCACCACATTTGGAATTATGCATTCCTTTTTTTTTTTTAGTCCTCACTTCCTCTTACATTCTGCCTCAGTGTACTGCGGGTACTGGCCATCTGATAAGAAATGTTGACAGATTGGACATCCTGTCCCCCCTTGGCACTGCACCTATAGGAGGAGTACCACCTTCCTCCCAAGATGCTGTGCCAGGATTGTAAACCTGCTCAGAGAAAAGAGAAGTTATTTAGTGGAGGGGGATGTTCCCATTAGGGTGATGAATGGCCTAATTACTGGAAGTAAACAGTCCCTGGGAGATAAAAGACAAACCGGGGTCTACCAGGAGAGATGAGTTGCTGTATTACAGGCCCCATCCAGGCTGGATTAGGAAGGGATGCACAGCTTGATTATGTGTATTTGTGTGTGTGAGTGTTTGCATGTGCACATATTTCTCAGACTAAAAATATCTAGCGTGCATTTTAATGTTCTAGCAAGTTCAGTCCCTTATAGGTTTACATCCAGTACATGATGTGAAGGTTCAGCATCAAACCAAAGACCACACTTGAACATCACTAGAAACTGTTTTGACTTGATATAATAATGGTGTTTAGGCCTTGTTTCTGAAAATAAAGCAGCTAATACCAGTGACATAACATGTAGTCATTGTCAGTGTTTGCTGGTCTCAAGCAGATGTTGATGTTGCTATTAATGTCCAGTTTGGCTTTCTGGTTTTCTGACAATCATTGTCCAAACACTGTGTTGCAAACAATAGAATAGAATAGAACTTTATTGTCCATCAGAGTTGAAAATTGCCTTTGGCTCACCAAACACAAGAACACAAGTACACAAGCACAAGAACATATGACATATACTGTACATATAGAAACCATGTACCACCAAGACAAAAAGCCCCTAAGTATGAAATACACTACAATACATAAGTGAAAATAACAGAAAAGAAAATAGATAAAATACCTAAATTAATGTCTATAACAAAACAAAGTAACACAACATAAAATACTTTGGTGCAAGATTTGTAGCTGAGTTTTTTGAGTTTAAAATGTTGATTGCACTTGGGATAAAAGACTTCTTAAAATATTTTTGGTAGCCAAAGGCACCCTATTGTGCTTCCCAGAGTTCAGAGTCTCAAACTGAGAAAATAGAGGTTGAGAACTGTCTGTCAGGATGATATTCACTCAGCTTTACCTGGGGCTTCCCAATTATTTTGCTGGCAATCCCAAGTATTCTAGCCAGTTTACTTCTGAGCCTGCAGTTCAGGTGACCGAACCATAATGTCAAGTAGAATGATAAAAAAAACTCAATCAGGGTTTTGTAAACAATTTCTAAGCCTGACTGACTCACTTAAATGAAGTCTCCTTAGATGAACCTGTTGTGTGCATTTCTTGAAAATACAATTAGTATTTTCAGAGAAGCTTAATTGATGATCCAGAACTGCACCAAGATATTTGAACATTCAAATCATTTTCAGCAAGTCGGCCCTCAAATACAACACACCCTGTTTTAAAATCCTGCTTGGGAATAAATAATCTTTAGTCTTATCAACAGTGATCTCCAAATTGCTGCTTTTGCACCAAGCTGGAAAAGCTTGTGTTTGGATCAAATACTAAGCTTCCCTTAAGAGGTCTGTTTGTGCCAACCTAGGCTATGTCATTCATACACTTCAACAAATAAAAACCCTGCTCTTGAATCACAAATTCATTGGTGTACAAATAAAAGAGTACAGAGGAAATACATCCTTGAGGAGCACCTGTGCTCGCTGTGAGCAATTCAGACATTGTTCTACTGACACAGACTCACTGTTGTCGACTAGAAAGAAAATCCTTTATCCACATAATTAAGTTACCATTAACCCCAAGATCAATGAGTCTTTGTAAAAAGACATGTATCTTCGTAGAGTTAAAAGCTGAAGAAAGTGCATGATCTATACCTCTGCGACTTTTATTAACAAATTGAAGTAGGTGTAAGGTCCTGGCCACAGAGGAAGTTTCAACTTTATGTGAAGTTAAGGTTATCCTGCTTTATAGTCTGTCACATTCTGCACAGTCAAATCTACTGTAAAAACCATTTCATTAGGAAAGAATTGGCTGTTACTGACAGTGCATTTTTTCTTTTTTCCTAGCCTTGCCCATTAGTGCATTTAAGCTTTCCCATGCTTGCTTTATGTTACTTGTTGAAAATTCCATTTCTGTCTTATTAATGTTTCTTAACTTTCAAGATCTTCCCTCTAAGTTGTCTCTTTTTTTCTCAGAGAAGACTTCAGTGTCACCACTGCAAAAGGCCATTTCATTTTCATTAAGAAGTAAATTATCTTGAATCTACTGCAAATTTTATTAATGCAACACAAAATGTAATTTTGGATGCGATTGCTCTAGCAATCAGAGGGTTTTTAGTGGGAGCTGTAGTGTTACAAACTGTAGTTTTTAAAACCCAGAACTGTGTCAGCCATGGTTTCTTCTGAGGATTTTTTCTTTTTTTTCTTTTTTTCCCTAAATGAATATCAGTATATGTAGAAATTGTGGATTTAAATGGCTATGGCATTTTCATTTTTAAGATATAAGCCACAAATCGTACCAGTTATATATCAGTTATAGTACCAGGTATAACAATATTTTCTGTTTGAAGTCTAATGTGTGGTTCAAACATTGTAAAGCATGTGTTGATTTGTGACAATTATGCTGCTGAACAAAAGAGATCTTATTTTCCTAATTTATCCTAAACACAATGCAAGCAATCATTTGGAAATCTGCAGTGGGTGGAAAAAATACTTTTGGGTTTGGCTATAATGGAACATTATATCTGCATCATGTTTTGCATCAAACAATCACATGTGTATTGACTGAGCTTCATCCTTGAGATAGGTTTTGACCATGTTTACAAGCTTATTTTGCTATTTCAGCCTGGGACAGAGAGACTTGTTGTAAAAGGTTTACTGATTGCTATCCAAACCAAGCAGGCCAATCAATTTGGAGTTAATATTTACTGTAACTGCATGCAGAAAATAAATCAATATTCTAGTCTTAATGGTGAAATGCCAACTTTTTTCACTTTCATAATAATGCTGAACCAAACCAGATTGAGCCTTGTATTGCTAGCTAACAAGCTACATCAAGAGTTTTTCCAGTTTTGATCGAAGCTGTTTCACCAGTCTTTGAGTTAGTTGCTAACTACATCACACACCAGATCTCTGTTCTACGGAAAGATAAAGTTAATGTTCTCATCAGACTACAGCTAAGAAACATGTTTGCCAAAAAGTAAGGGTGTTTCTTCAAGCTCCTAATATTAGTGTGTGTAGGCGAATAAGAAAATACATAGTACAATTAAAAGTCAAGAACTCAAAGATCTTTCAGCATACTGCTCACACATACGCATGCTGCTCATAGTTTTTTGTGGAGAAAATATAAATTATGATTCGATCCTGTAAAACATTTCAGTGCAACTGAGTTCATACCAGTGACCATAAAGACAGCTACACACAGGCCATCACACAAACCACCATTAACTCGGTCAATGTCCCTTGTACACTGCTGCCTCCCTGTCTCTTTTCCAGACTGAGCTATTCAGCATTTTTTATGATCGATTACACAGTTAGTCAGGGGGAACCACTGGGCCTTTGGGAACCGGCAAACACACACACACACACTCACACTACTATTCTGCAGCACATGTTTAAAAGCCTCCTTTAACCTTGCTCATGAACGATGAAGAACATGACACCTAATAAGTGTATTTCACTGTTCACTGTCCCTGTAAATACATAAATCACGCCCAACTTGTATAGTCAAGGGTACAATGGACAATACAGAGTAATGTCGTGTGTGTGAGGCAGCATTGACGGAACAATGAGAGAGACTGACTTACTGCTACACTCCTGCTGGTATCAAGATATCAACATACAACAATAATCAATGGAACAAATGAACCAATCCGAGGCAATGCAATACAAAAATGACAAATACAGTCATGCTTTTGTAATAGTTTGATATCAGGCAACTTATTTTAGTTTGATATGAATAGTATATGAAAAAGGTAAATCTAGGCTTACATTGGTTTTCCCTTCTCTGGCTCCCTGAGTTTGGAATTAGAGAGGCAGCATATATGTTGTAATATTGTGAATATCCCAGCAGACATGGATGCATATATAAGTGTGTGTAAGTGTGTGCATGCATCAGCATATCATATCCTCAGGTGAAAAAAGGTCAAAAGGTAACAGGAGAGCAGGAGCATGAAAGTGAGAGGTGGAGCTAATCTTTGACACTGGCAGCAGCCCAGCCCTCCAATCCATTGTTGCCATTCTTGGAAGGGAGGGACACGGAGAAAGGATGCCAGCTGCTGTGAGAGGCAGTGCCAGGGCAGACGGGAAATCAGCAGGCGGCTTTCTGGGATAGTGCCAGTAAAGTACAAACACTGTGGTCGGCAAGACTTGGTATCCCCTCCCCCTCCTCCTACTTAAGCCCAGCTCCCTCACCTTCTCAGTCTCACCCACCTCCTCACAGTATGGACTGTTTCATCCTGTAGGAGGGTCTACATCTATTTTTTTTTCAATGCCCATTTATCCATCTTGTTTCCGCAGCTATCTCCTTTATCACTCACTAAAGAGAATTTTTATTACAGTCTTATAGCAGATTCAGTTCCTGTATGCATAAGGTGGATATACATTGTCGCCATTATGGCCTTAACAGTAAGAGCACTGTAAAAATCACCATCGGGGACAACAATGGTGACAGCGAGACAGTGATGGTTTGATAGTTCCAGTAAGTCTTTTTCTCATTGCATATTCTTTGTGACAGAGTTTCCTTTGGGTGGGAAATTAGTTCCACACTCTAAAACAAAGTGTTCAGACGACACAAGCCTGAGGGGACAGTTCACATGAGTATACAACACAATGCTTGCGCAGACAGTACACACTCCATTTACACTGTCGGATTGGCTTGGCTGCACCTTCTGTTACGGACTTTATCTGTTTCCTTGTTCTCTCCTTCCTTCTGTGTGAAGAGGACGTTCTCCTTCCTCATTTTCTCCCACTGAGGAATCTGTTTATTTCAACAAGCCTCCCCCACTCCGACCCCCCTTTTTTTCACTCAAACCCTGAAGTGTGGATCACAGGAGATGAAAAGGCTTAGGCAAGTAAAGCTCTCCTCTTCCCCTCACCGCACATTTCTGGTAGTTATTCATTCATGACAAAACCCATTCACGCTCTGACAGCCTATGTCCCCACTGATGTATGGTGTCGTCTCCTGCCACGATCCCCGCAATGTGCACCGGGGTCCCTGCTGCCTCGCACCCCCCCACCCCCTCCTGATTCTGTCCTGAATATCGCTGTAGCTCAGGCAGGATATGACGTTGGGTTTGGGGGTTTATTCATATATACGACAGCTTTGATACATGACAGAGAAAATACGCTGATGGGGGTGAGCGCCAAGAAATCTGTTTAAGATCACACATCTGAGAGCGATGGCCCCACCGCGTGAATATGAATGAAGGAGGGAAATTAATGCTATTGCCTCTCCTTCCTCCTCTCCCTCCCTCTCTCTCTCTCTCTCTGTTATTTATTCACATTTCATTCAGCGAGCACGCAACCCCCGCGGTTTCTCTGTCAGACCTGGCAAATGCGGACTGAGGGCGGCTACAGATGAATATGATTGCCCTCTCTGTCTTCCCTGATCCCTGGGTGCAAGGAAATCAGAGCTGTTTGTAATACTGTTTGGGATGGTAAGGGTCAGCTTGTAAATCAACCTGTTTTTTGCCTTTAGAATTAATTAGCATACAAAGCAGAGAAATAGAAGTCTGTTCCTTTCAGAGAATAGACTGCTCCCTGTACTGGCATGGTAGTATGTAAAGCTACAGATTCCGTTATCAGCACATGTGATTGCTCTATATGGAGTACACTTGTATCACTGAGGTAAGAAAAGCTAAATCAACAGATAGTGAGAGTGTGAAATTAACATGTTATATGTCGTGGATACTTTTTAGTTTAGGCAAGTTAAACAACTTGATTAAGGTTAGAGATTAAGTAAGTGATTAACTTTTACCATACACTAGAGATGACAGCTTCACTTACAGTAGATGATTTCTTAGTTTAAGTAAGCAACTGAACCCTTTCACTCCACTACAGTCATCACTTGTTTCTAGTGGCGTAAAGTTAGCTTAGTATATTCACACAAATACTACACTACACTGTACTTAAAGCTGCACTAACAATATGTTTGTATGAACAATGGATCAAAAGTGTTATGTGAAAGGTGTGGGGGAAATATTTGTGTTCCACAGGTCATTATCTGGTCATTCTCTTTCCTGGGAGCAGTAGGTCATGACCTGTCTATTTCAGAGTGGTTCATCTCTCTGTTTACTGAGGTTGGCTGGGATATGCAGCTGTCTTGATAAGGCTGGCTGTCTCCTATGGTAACCAAGTGGAGTTAAGTGGAGATATGCTGTGCTTTGTGCAGACGGTCAGACTGGTCTCCTCTTTGAATGGATAGCAAGTAACCTGTGCACAAACTACGTGACTTCAGTTAACTTCAATCAGTATAGTGTCTTGTTTATAGTTCAATAACCAATAGAGGCGTAAATGTGTGAAGAATAACCTTATTTGGAGGTAGTAAGGGCAAGGATTTTGTGAAGGGTTTAAATACTAGTTCTTAGTGACAAACCCACTGTGAGCTGAGAACTGCAGTTCAGCTCAGTTTTAAAGATCTTAGCTTATTGTTTTGATTTCATAGTCTGTTTTTCAGAAAAAAAACATCTGACAAGTCCACTGAACACTACCTACCTGGCACTAAACAGCAGAAAGAAAAGTTTTGCAGCTAGCTGGTGAACATCAAGCAGCAACGACCACGGCTTGACGCTGAAGCCATTGTGGGAGTAGTGCAATGCCACCAACTGCCGCTAGATTCTGGCTCGAAAAAATCCCAGGCTCCAACTAACCCCCATTCAAAAAGCCTCAACTTCTCTATAGCAATTCTAGTCTAATAAGTCCTTTTTTTTTCAACCAGTAATTATGGTTTCATTCACTAAATTCAGGCCCTAATAATTGTGCTGGTGGTCATTTCGGAAATGGTTGTTAATAAGATTTGAATAATTAGAGTTGGCTTTGATGTCTGCCATGTGGGAAATGATTGACAGTTCACTCACCTGCTGCTCCTCCTCCTCTACCTGCGCCGTTAGCATAATTTACCTAAAGTAGCTAAGGTCAGCCCAAGTGTGCACCCTTTGGTGTTCCAAATAAGCTAGTGTTCACTTCGGGCCAAGGTAGTGGAGCATGTTTCCAACATGAAAGGCAACACCCTGTACTTCTTATTTGGAGGGTCCCAAAGGAAAAGTTGGTGCCAGCTCTAACCAGCTCTAATGCAAACCAGTGGGTGACGTTACACCTTACTATTTCCATCTATATGTAGAGTCTATGGTTAACACACAGTAGAGGAGCATTCAGCAGCTAAAGAGTAAACCATTTTTCTAAAGAGTTGATCGAGACCAAAACAGAGCTAAAATACTAGTTCAAACATAGGTGCAAAGTTTTGTGAGTTTTTGCACATCCTAAAGGCCTCAAACATGTGTTCATAAAATGAAAATTGACACACGAAATCCAAAATGACTGACTTCCTGTTCAGCAAAAAAAATTTTCAAAATATATATTATGTCCAGAATGATAGGCGCAAAGATCCCACTGAATTTGATGAACACCCAAGCAACCTTATCCCAACATGGCCCTGTTTTTAGGGGCACTGTGGAGCTCACTGCCCATGCCTGAGCCCAATCACTCCAGAACTTTGCAATTTCACCAGTTCTGACATATGTGCCAATTTTTGTGAGTTTTCAAGCATCCCAAGCCCTTCAAAAATGCAATGGCGTAGGGGAATAATAATAATATTACCAAAAAATAGGTAGGTACTTTCATGCTTGGGCCCAACAAAATCTGAGTACTTCCAGGTGAAAAAATATTTTTTTCTTCGCATTTTAGGTCATGTGTGCTCAGTTAGGAAGACCAAACTACTATTTATAATATTGTGCCATGCAGGAGATGATTTCCCTTGTTTAATTAGTATGATCTTTTGTAAAAATCAAATCACTTCTGCAACCCCAGTGTCAAGCCCACTCGTGTGGAAAAGAAAGTGATTTGGCAAAGGAACAGAATCTGCACATGTCAGTCTATTATAAGTTCTGCATCTCACATCAAGAATTGGCTGGTACCCCACTCTTTCACACTCCCACTGACTATTGTGAAGCTTCTGTTGACTTCTGGTGCAATACCCCACTGGTTTGGTTGAAATAGATTACAGATAATTTTGGTTATTTGGTTTATTTTTCAATTCAAGACTTGATTGTCTAAAAGCTGGCCTTCTGTTTTACAATCAGCAGCCAAGAAAACATGAAAAATATGTAAAAAGCAAGTATGGACAACTATTGCAAGTATCAGGCACAGTATGGAAGCCTTGGTCTAGTGTACATGTGAAAATAGTTGCAGTTGTCGTGCTAAAATAGAAATCTCAGTAGTAAGCACAAAATCATTGGAATAAGCCTACAGCAGCTACGGATGGTAGTTACCAAAATCAAAATTATTTTAATAAGGAAGGTTAAAAGCAAAAGAGAAAATATTTCTTTAAAAATCTCACAAATGCCTGAATGCAAACAGTTATTTATTGCTGCCTTTATATGTATCTTCTTTTTTTGCATGTCCTTCATTGTATCTATTATAAATCTTCAGTAATGAAGCTTGCACACTGCACATTATAACATTATAGTCTAGACTTGCACAATAAAATATGAGAAAGTTACTTTAGAGATTCTTCAATATATTTTTCTTTAAGCTAGAAACTAATCTTAAACTTGCCTGCCTCATTCAAGCATGTTAAATGTGTCTCTCAACGTGAGTCACTTTCAGCCTGGTACTTAACACAGTTCTTCATTCATATTAGTGCCAGCAAGGCAATCGCTCACTGAACCCTCACAAAATAGTTTGGCTAAGAGGATTTGGCTAATATCTCATTAGCTTAAAGGCAACAGTTCATTCTGCCCTCGCTTTTATTTGGGCAGCATTGCTCTGGATTAACACTCTCTAAATAACAAATGCCACCAAGCCAATTTATCTGGCTTTGTTTGCTTTAATTCAATTTCCACACCCCCACCCCCACCCCCCATAACATCCCTGGGTTATTTTTATTAGGACTGTGAAAACTTGTCAGGTTCAGGATAAGAGTTTGACAGCAGCAGTTTTGTGAAATTATCAACAGGCAAAGTGGTGGAGACAAGAGAAGCCAACATCCCAGTATCAGCACAGTACCAGCTCCTGCTACTGTTGCATGCCACGCTGAGTCACAAGCTAACAAGACAGTGTTGTCATACTGTTTTTTAAGCTTTACCAAACAAGGGTACCCCTTGCTTGTGTAAGTTTCATTAAATCATCACAATATGACATAACAAAGAAAGCTCTTTTGACTTCTTTTCAGTAGCTGAGCTGTAAAACTGCATGTGTGAAAGCCTTTTTTGTTTGCGGACATTTCTTGTATGCTGATTTGTGTGGGGAGTTATTGTCTGCTCGGCTTTGCTCTGCTGACTTTTCAGCCTCTCAGCTCAAGCTGCTGTCTTGTCCCCATTCCCCAAATCCATTCCTATTTAACCATGATAGGGTTGGCACTAAGGATGCTCCTGTGGAACATATAAGAGCACAAACTTGATATTTTAGAAATCTTTTTCTACTCTCGGGGCTCACAACCCACTGGCATGTGAGTGTGCACAGGTAAATGTGCTTTATGCATATTCTGTATGCTTGTGTGTGTGTGTGACAGGGGATGTGGGAAGAGAAAAAAATCTGACATCTAATCCAAAGATTTAGAACTTTGAGGGTTTGTTTTGTCCTCTCTCTTTAAATACATATATTGTAAAGTTTGCCTGCACAAGAAAAGCTGAGTTTTTGAGTTTTTTTTTAATTAATCTGATTATTTGAATGTTCCCAGCTTTCTGATGCCCCAGAATATAATTTGTATTCATTGTATTATGTGCACACATACTGTATATTTGTGTATCACCTCCTAGGACCCCTCTCTAACATGGACCTGTATGTCACTTTTAGTTTTGTTAAGCATCCAACATGATTCTCTGTCTGTATCACTATTCCAGACAGGCAAAATGGGCCAGCACTTACATTTCAGAGCATTTCAGCATACAGTACGTACACCCTGGGGGTGCTGCAAGAGCTCACACCAGCACATTGTCATCCCCCTTAGCCTTTTTCTAGTCGGAGACATTTTCTACACTGCCACTTTTTCCCTCTCACTACTTTTGTGACACATCCTTGTTGTTCATTTCTTATACATGCCATCTCCCCAAGCTGCTGCAGCGCTTCTTAGCCAGTCAGGCCCATTAAATTGGTGTTTACCGGCAGCAGAGATCGTGTCCCAGTCTCAAGTAGGGCCACCCAAACACTCCATCTACATGAATAAAATAATATGGCTGTGATATTACACACACAGCATTCCTGGGGCTCTGAAGAGGTTCAAGTGGGAGGTGGGGTTATTGAGGTGGTGATGGGAGTGAGTGGGTGTTCAGTGAGGTAACTTTCTGTAAGGTAACACCACAAGAGTATAGGGTCAGCCCACCAGAACCATATACTGAAAATAGTGAGATACATCCAAGGAATGCAGTACCTCTCATTCCACTCTATTTCAGTTCAGCCCACAACAAGGCACATGCCACTTATGCTGACTTGAATTGATGGGTTGTGCAAGTAAACAAAAAAACGTGAACAAGCAGCATCGCACACAATACAGAGTGAGAAACACATATTTTAAATGGTTTGTCATGGCCGAATCCAAAAGGAAAAGGTAATGTGCCGTCTCTGCCGACAATTAAAAGTTTTCAAAAGATTGAATTAAAGTTTGCCACATCATTTTCTCTACCTGCTGCTGTGCAACAAGTCCTCCAAAGTAAACAAGCAAATACGTTGTTCGACCATGTGCACTCCAGACTTACGCATAAGAGCGTTCTCTAATCTGGCGCCTCTAATGGCAGTAATCTGCAGGACAACATCATTTTTCTGTGCTTTCCAAAACCGTTACAAATCACTGTTAAAATGTGGTGTGGGTTAAAATTACTACTTCCTTAAAATTAAGTGACCATCATTGTCATGGCTAAAAAAATAACCACATTTTAAGATTAGGGGATTATCGTAGTTATGGGTTTTAAAAAACTGCCCAGACTAGCAGTTAGAAAGGGGAAATTAACAACAGTCTCCTGTGGCAAGTCCACTGTTGGGTTATAACGTCCATTCACCCCACCTCCTCCAAATAAAGAAATTTATCTTTATATAGATGTCATCCGAACTGCTGAACTGAACTGCTCCAGGTAATAATTGCACTAGATGGCATCTAGTCACTCAAACGTAAATATATGTTGTTTTTGGGCGATTGACATTACCACCTATTGTGCCTTTTTTCTTGGGAAAACAGTCTCTGCTATCTGATAATCAGCTAACTGAAGTTCGTGATGCCTGCACTCTATTCAAGCAGGTTCGCCTACCCTTTCCACCACATACGGTAACAAGCAGCTCTTCAGCCAAATGGAGCACAAGCATAGAAACTGAGTGCTGCAGGAATGCTTGTAATTTGGCCTACAAAAGGTCAGCAGCACTACACCACTAGTTGTACGGACATGGGCAAACTTAATTATTAGTCAGAGTACAAAAAAGTCAGCATAGATCATTTTAATCAATCTGTCTGTAGTTTTTGGTTTACTTTCAACCACCCATTGAGAAAAAAACATGTTGATTCTCTTTGATTCATTTTCCATCAAACATCAGGTGGAACCTCTGAATAATGCTCTGCCTTTTCTTTCTACATCATGCAGGTCCTGTTCACAGGGCTGTGTTTCTTTGTGAGGTTGTTTGATTCCAGCTAATTAGCAACCATGTCAGCTTTCCTTGGCTGTTAACACGTCAAGGTACTGCATTCACATGTGGGGTTACATGAAAACATCCCATTACGTCTGTATACCTCTGCCAGCAGCCCAGTACAACGGTCCCCAGTGGAGCTGAGGTGCACTCCACAAACTAATGGGCCTTTGTTGTTTACCCTATTTGGTTGGCAGGCCTTTCCTGGGTAATTGTCCCTGCTAATCATTTGTTGGCTGCTTGGCAAAAGAGGGCTTTTAAAGCATATGAATTCAGAACACTGCCGCCGTAGGTTGAACAAAGCAAGAGAGCAAAAAGACTTAATCCAAAAGCTCCCATACTTGTTCTGCTGGTGCGTTAAATACTTCCTGCACACTTTGAACAGTTTCTTTTTTTTTATTCCCCACAAAAAACACTTTTTGCTGCTTTTTTGGGAAATAAAGCCCGATAAATGTGGAGTGTTTTTTTTACCAGCTGCTTGGACTTCTATCAGAGACATCCCCTCAGAAGATTTCCTCACTTGCTATTACAGATGACATACACTTTGGTTTATATCATTAAAGCAAAATGGTGTACTTATTTTCCATATCCCCCAACCCACCACAGCCTGCACCAAAAATGCTTGCACATCCAATTTACAGACATACTTTGCTTCCACGCACTAGCTCCTCTCCAAAAATACATGTATCTCTGATATCTATACCCAAGTGTCAACCACCGAAATGAGTTTTGCACTTCTACAATAAAAAATTGTCAAAAACGCTGAGACATTTTTTTTCAAGATGGAGTGAGTTGAGCTTTAATGTTCCTGCAACTAAGCTCACAAATCTTTTAGGCTAAAGTGCTGCATCTGTGAGATAGCAGAGAAGTGGTTTCTATACACAAATGTGTCCGTTTGTGACTGTATGTGTATGTGTGAATGTGCCGCATGCTAACAATCTGTGTAATGTAGTCTATTATAAGTAGAATCCTTTGAGCCTTTGGCCAATTACACCCAACAATCAGCAGCATCTTTGACCTATTTCAAAATTGATATTGTTTGTTTTGATTTTTTTCATCACTTTTCTCTGGGCCGATATGTCTCTGCAGATTTGCTTTTAACTCACTTAAACTTCTGTCATAGTGAAGGGTGGCAAGGGAAATTAAGTAATGGGCTTGGCAGTGTGCAAAGTGAAAGGATAATGACAGAGACACTAGCAGGTGTACTTTCCTCTACCTTTCTTCCACTACCAGATCTTTTTAGCCACTTCACATCTATGCTCTTCTGCCTCAGTGTAGGGGAAATGGTGCTGAGCTCTTTCTGTATGAAAGAGGGCTCCATTCTGAGCCAACCATTTTTTGCCATAGCTCCCAATCACAGTCCCCCTTTTCCACCAGCAAATGACTGGAAAAAGGCTGCTCATTTCTTCAAAGCCCCACATATATCCAACATTTTGAAATATTAATAAGGGTTCATTTCAAATAGAGGATGAGGTCGTTTTTGCTTTTCTTGCAACAGCTCTCGCAAACCCCTTCCTATTTGCGCTCTTGCGTGCAGCAAAAGGAACATCCTCAGAGATTGGATCAGGGGCAATTGCAGATTTTGCTAATCATCTTTTCTGCTTTGTTAATGTGATAGCTGTGGACAGGCAGGCCTATATGCAAAGATGGAGGAGACAGCTGAGGTGAATCCTGGATTTCTCTTCAAAAAGACAAAAAGAGAGGCAGAAAGTAGAGCTGCCCTGTTCTCACTCGCACCCATTATCCGCTTCTTCATCTTTTCATCTTATTCTGTGTGACAGGTGGTTGAGAGAGAAACAAGCAATTCTAACAGAGCATTCAGAGGATAACCAGTGCAGCAGAAAGTGGGCAATTAACATAAAATACCTTCTTCAGCTGAGCCTAGAGAAAGAGAATAAATAGCAAAGCTGTGCTGGCTAACACCTGACGTCGAGGTATGCATGTATGTGTGTGTGTGTGTGTGTTTACCAACAAATGTTCATTATCTCTCTTGTTCCAGTGATGAGGACACACTGCTTCAGTCTGTTATTCATCTTCCTCCCCACTACTCCCATTTTTCAGTTTTACACTGCTTTAAAAAGCTAATCCACACTGCAGAGAGAACTTTGAAATGTTAGCTTTTAAGAAAGTAAGAAATAAGCTTTTAGCATTGGGTGTACGACACATTTGTTGTGTTATCTGATAGCTTTTGAAAGGTTATGATAACCTCAAAGGGGCATACAATATAACTTTCTCAACAGTTATCGGAGCATGTAATTGCTCATATAATATAAGTAAATTATTTGAGTTTCCAGAACAACACAAACACCAAATCTACTTTTTCTGGACTGTTAACTTGCCATTTCTGTTGCTGCTTACATCATTAAACAGAATGGTCACTCATTCTTTAATGAACCCACTAAGGAACTTCATTCACAGTCATCTGTTGATAGCATTTTTTTCCTTGCTTACAATCTTCCTCCATTAAGGTGTGTTCCCATGTTAGGGGAGCCGTTCGGCACTATAGGCACAAAATGTGCTTTGTGGGAGGTTTTGGTCTAAACCATTAATGTACTACTCTTTTCAATGTGATCATTTCATGGTCTTTTCTCTCATTTGTGTCAATGGAAAACAGAATATTAATAGAGGTGTTTTTTAATGTAATGCCTCTGGCAATGGATTAGGTTATGACTTACCCAGAGTACCTGACCCGTCACAAACTCAAGTATGTCTGATCGGAAAACAGGATAAGCCACATCAGCGCGCCAATTCATTAAACCCTAAGCTATGACAAAGTCCCGAATTCTAGTTGCCTGTCAATTGCCATCAGAATTCATAACCTCTACAGTGAAAATTTAGTACATTTCTAGTGAAAGAAACTCAATACACGGTTGGTCAGTGTGGTAACCTATTAGTCTCAATGACCAAACTGTTGCACCCTAGTTATGATTATTTCTTTAAGAGCCTGCAAACATTCAATTCAATGTACTTTAATGACCATGCAGTTAAGCTGGTGGAATTTATTTCTGGTATAGTGCACACATACGCACACAGACACACACATACACACACATACTGAACAGTATACACACACACTGGACTAGACAGGGTTTGGCTGCTGTCAGTTGTCAGTGTTGACAGCTCTGTAGCGGAGAACAGGCAGACTATGGAACTTGATTGACAAGCATCTTCAATACAGCTCTTTTTATGCCATCAAGTTGAGAATTTCTGTTATTAATGATTGACTCTGAAGTGCCTCACTCTTCCTTTGTTTGGTTAAAATGCATCTGTGTAAAGGACACACTTATTAAACAAAGCCTGAAGCTATTATTTGTTGAATCGCATTCTAAGTATATACTGGAAATGTTGAATTAATGTCTGCTCCTTTTCACTGGGTCTTACAGCAGTGTGGAACAGCAAAAATTAAACCAAATCAGTGAAGCAGCAAGGTGATCTTGGGAAAATAGAAACTGCCTCTACTGGTGGTCTATGGTCTTTGGGCCGTAGGGGGTCTAAAACATTGACTGTGGTTGTGCTGCATGTTTCTGGAACAGGGATTATCCAATGTTGCCACATCTAAGGTTGACAAGTCCTCCAAACAAAATGACAGGATAGGTTGTTTATAATTGCCTTCAAAAACAATCCATATAATCGTTTTCTGATCTAGTGCCCCTATTAGCATGATTACATTGTTTGTCAGTTCCTCCCAAAATCATTACAAATGACAAATTACAAAAATGATTTCTCTGACCTGCCCTCTCTATGGTTACATTTTAGTTAGGTTTAAGCATAAGAACTGCTTGGTTAAGATTAAGAAAAGAATATGGTAACAATTAAAAAGAAACCAAAGGAAAGAGGATGTGAATGTTGTGTAGACCCAACCTGACCTCTTTCCTAAGCAGTTTTGGTGCACAATAACAACATCACACTGCTTCTATTGTTGCTTCTGAGAGACAATAGGGAGAATTTCTCCTGCCATTAGGAAGGACAAGAGGTCACTTGTCAGCAAAACACAAACATACTAGGTCAATGTAGGTAACTCATTTATCTGCATACAGCACAGCCAAACAAACTGTGGAATGAGAGGATTTGTCATTTTAATGAAGAAGAAAATAAATACTTTTACACACAACAGGATGACGCAGAAAGGGGAGTTGTTTACCTTGATGACGCGCTAGAGGTGTGCTGAATCTCAAAAGCCAAATCCTGCAGCTCTTCATCTAACAGCTGCTCTCTCTTGTTTCATCCCTACCTTGTAATATTTTAAACCGCTCTGCTAACAAGCATCAAAAATGACTATGTTTTTTTGGGGGTTTTTTTGCTGATGCACCAAACTCAGTGACAACCACACTGCATTTCTAGTGGCTGCTTCACAATAACACACACCCTATGGTTTGCTAGTTGAATGTATTTAATGTGAAGCAGCAACATTAGGAAATGTTCAGTTTGCATTGGCAATGACTTAATACAGCTTTGACGTGGCTATAGGAGTACATGTATGTATCATTTCCTGTGAATCCCTTGAACGACGTGAATCATTGTTACTGGTTGCAGAATCTTCCAGTAACAATGAAAACTACTATAATGTCAATAAAATGTCAATGGCTATTTCAGAAAAAATGCAAGCAAGGAGTTTGAGATATGGAGTCTGAAATAATGAAAATTTCATTGGTTATAGTTTTATTTATTTATTTATTTATTTACTTATTCATTCATTCATTCATTCATTCATTAAGCTGTTGACTGTACCTGAGCAACTCTTGACTGTAGTCAGAGCTGTTAAAAACTGCAGTTGCATGCATATGAGTTGTTATAAGGTAAAATAGAAAAGGCTAATGCCGGTAGGCTGGCTGATCTTGGAGCTGTTTGAGTCTTGTAATGCAGACTGCTGAGTAAAAAACATTTTACTTTTTTTAAATCTACTTTGAGCACTGCTTTATGACATGTGCTTCATTGTCCCAAACTTTCCACTCTGTCTTTGAAGTGACAGTGATATCCAGCAATCAACTCCAGCATTCAGTCCAGAAGGGTTTTGAAGGGTGGGGGCTGATCTACTCTCCATTACAGGCATAATAGGCAAGTACTGCCACAAGCCATCCACAGATTCATAGAAGCATGGGGACTATAATTCACAAGTGTGCATAGGGGCCCTTTGACTTGTTAGGTGCCTGCACTGCAGGGCTGCAGTGTCTGCCAGACCAGAGGTAATTATATGAAACTGTAGAAACAGGAAAAGACTCTCCTCCTTTAAATCCATGTCAAATGTTAAGAAAACCTATAAAGCTAAATGACAAGTCATCTTTTAATATGCATATTTGTTATGATAATTTTGTACTTTGTCAAAATTATACTAAACGTGATTGAAATGTGTTTTTAACCTGAGAGAAGTGAAAACAGTGGATGCTTGTGTGCTTCTAAAAAAGAAATAAAGAAACCTGGCATGTATGTTGAGAGTAAAAGTAGAGCAGTTCCATATCAGGAATCACACAGTGAAAAAAGTGATGTCTTACGATTATTATTTTTTTCCACAGAAGAATACAATGATGAAGTATTTATGTTGTAACAACAGAATATTATTAGGTGGATATCAATTGTTGTGACTCAGGTGTAAGGACTAGGATGGCGACAAGCTGAGATCATAGTTTGATTGTGGCTGTTTTCCTCCCATTAAGCATGCATCGTTTGTTTACTAAATATGACTATGGGTAGTAGTATTGTCCCCATGCTCATCACTGTCACAGCAGGTAGATGGATGATGAGGAGCAGTCATAATTGTGAATTAATTCAATCATCTGTGGCGAACACCCGAAGCTGACTTGTGGAACGAGGCACAGCGCAGACTGATGTTTTGAGACTGTCTTTCCTCTCCTTTTTTCTTTTAATCACTTTTTATCAGAAGCCATTGACAAATATTGATACATAGTGAACATTTAATTGCCTTTATCTTTTTGTCACTCACTTGTGTGTGTTAGTGTGAAGGATATGGGTTGTCAGTCACTTGGCTTCCATACACAAATATGTACCTTCGGAAGTCCCTCAGCAGCTTTAAACTCTTCTGTACATATATGCTCATGGATATTCCAGGCTATTGAACGTTCGGGAAAAAAAATAAATAAATAAATAAATAAATATATATATATATATATATATATATATATATATATATATACACACATAAGTAATGTTTTTAACAGGAATGTGACACTTTATAAACTATATAAACTAACTTTAATCCCACTCACAGCATCTGCTTTTACAGGCCTCTGCATGTTTTACTAGACAAGTCTTTTGAAATGAAATGAAAAGCACAGTGGATTTAGGAAGTACCAGCTCAGTTACATGCTAGCTGCGTATTCACAGGACTTTATATTATTTTTTAACCCAGGTGTGTCTTCTACACAACTATTACACAACTCCTGGGCCCATGAGCTCTCTTTGAGTCAAGATGAGCTGCAATAGCTCCTCCTGCTGGATTTAGGGAACATTGAACACTATTCCTCTCTGAGAATCATCACAAAGATATTACACTTCTGCAGTTGTGGTAAAATCTGACCTGAAGCCAAAGTGTATTATGAACCATAGAAGCCTCCAATTTAGCACAAATCAAAATAAGATCAATTATAATAAACCTCTAGAGCTTTCATTCTTCTGACAACTCTTTCTGATGAATATTTATAATTGACATCATGGAGACATATGTTCAAAATGTCACTACAAAAAGGTGATGAACAAATGAAAAAGTGAGTAATCTGAGGTTAGATGTGTTTACTATCAGTTGCAGCTTCCATTTAACAACTATCTCTTAGTCACAAAACACAGCTGAAATATTCTTTACAGTGGGCATAACAATGATAGAACAGCATTTCATTCAGCTGCTGATTCATAAATATTTAAATTTGAATCTATACAGGGAAGCCCATTTAAACATACTACTACCTATGGGCAGAATAAAATGTGAATCTTCAGTGTTGATGTCATTATGAGACAACTTTACCAGACAATTCCTCAAGTGCATACATACCTAAACTGCTGAACAAGAGTGTACCTGTGCATGAAAATCTATTCCCTTAAAACAAAGCTATGGAACATTCAAGTGGTTATAAGGGGTTCAGCATCTGTCCTCTCGACTGGCTCTGGAGACTTGAACGACCTGCTTGACTGCTACCAGTGGTCGTCTCCCTGCCAGTGGAAGTGGGAATAGTCGGTATACAGGGAGCTTCATGATCACACTGAGCAGTGATCAGCTCTATTGAGCATTCCATTGAGCATCTGGCGGTCCGTCATTACAAACTGCATCTGAAGTGTTACTATTCACATACTCTGCTGTGACACCCCCGCAAGGGACACCGGATGAGTTTTATGATTACACAACCACAGCCATGCATCATTTGGTTAGGCTCCCAATACTATGGTACACAATCTGCCTGCTATTACTGTATGATTGTGAATGAACCAGCACCAGCATCTGTCAGTTTTGCTTTTGAGTGACCTGCTATACCTGCATGTGTCTTGGCTTGTGTTTGGATGGGTTGTCTTGTTTGTGAGTAAGTGTGCATGTGTGTAGATGATTTACAGGTGTGTGTTACATTGCGTACATGTGGGAATGAGGAGATGGAGACACAGGTAGACAGAGGGACGCTCTGCTGTGTTCACACTATGTGCAGCAGGGGTGCGGAAATGCCATTCTTGGCAACATATATGTAACATGTGTGCCTGGTATGTGGCTTGCGACACACCAGTGGTATTGCACGTGCCAGTTAGAAGCACTAAGCACCAGAGTGGAGCCATGCCAACTCCTGCCATTGCCACGGGGCTCATTCAGGGCAGAGAAACACTCACTAGTTGGTATAAGTGAGTGTCCTTCACCAATCCAAACAATGTTTTCTGAAGTATATTCAAGCAAACTAAGGAAAACAGGAATTAAGCATGCACATCTTTATGGCACCTTTAACCCTTTGTATCTTCTGTGTGTGTGTGTGTGTGTGTGTGTGTTTCTTTGCCTGATTCAGTGGAGTACATGTTTAGCAAGGTACAACTCAATTGTTTTATTACGGTGTACATTGTGCGCTTGTCCTTGTATCAGGGTCTCTATTTGTGAGCCGATGTGTATGTATGTGTGCTGCTTCCTGGCCTCCAGTGGAGCATTGAGAGGCAAAGCAGTGTCTGGCTCTGTGCACGCACCGTGTTCTCATTACCACTAACAGCCTTGAGCCGGCCTCGTCATTAGAGGGAATTATTCTCAATCCAATCACCTATCGGTTACGCTACGCTACAGAGGCCCACAATCTGTCCTCATCCAATGGCGGAGATTTCTTTGTGATGTCTCCTGAATTGCAAAGGACGAATAGGGAGACAAAGAGAGGAACAGAATGAGTCGAGAGAAAAAGAATGAGGGAGAGATACACACATAAGGAGGCTAGTTTCCGATATTGGATGGTCAGATGACAGCACAGGTGTCACACCATCTAGTCATGCTGTGATGACAAAATGTCACATTTTAATTATGTCTTTTCCATAACACTTATCTAAAGAATGTGTACAATATACAACAAATCCTCAAACCTAAACAACAAAATAAGTCTTTTCTCATTGCCTTCCAAAACAATCCATATCAATGTTTCTTGATCTGTCTTCCCTATCAGCAGGATGGGATCATTGTTCATGAGACGAACATATCATTATGTGACCTCAGCAGTCACCTTGTTGTTCTCTGCTTGGCTTGTGGGAATTCAGGATATCAGAGAAAATATTACATTGTATTAATTTCATTTGACAGATACTTCTGTGTAAAGCAACATACAATAACGTACAAATCAAATAGATCTGTTGCCAAGCTATAGTTCTCACCTCATACTGCAATTAATAAAAGTGAGGAAAAAGGAAAATAGTATTTCCTAGCACAGAGTTTATTGTTATTAGCTGTGACCAGTAGCAATAATAAATCACTCTTTTGGTGCTGCTCAAATGCCAATGCAGTAAACAGCTGGTTAACACTGTGTTGCAATACACTACAGCTTCACAATGGCACTGTCTCTTGACACTTGACTTAAATGACCACACAACCAAAGTCGGTGGAAGTTGTTTTTGATACAGCATGGTAAAAAGGCTCAGTTCACAGCAACAAGACAGACATCAATATAAAATATCATACCATGAATAATAATTCACAGTATTCCAAGGTAGACAGAGGAAACTGCATGTTCATAACATGTTGCATAAATGCAGGGATATATCTTGGAGTTGAGAGACTGAGTTCAGAACTGTTCTTGAAGCAGGATGTTTGTTTTGGCAGAGGGAGACCTGCGGTGGCTCCTGCAGGGCAAATGTTAGAACAGGTAATGATCAGGGTGAAATGGGTATGATGATTTGCCTGTCCTTTTAATTATGTGTAGAGTGATTCAGTGGATGGAGACGTGGATGATCTACATTTATCATCATTAATCTCTATAACCAACTTATAGGAACTGATTGTATCTGAACATGGATGGCATTAAACTTGTAGAGAACAAAAGATGACGTGCAGTCTGCTCTGAATCATCGCATCAAAATGAGTATGCTTAAAAAATACCTTAAATTGTCTCATAATAGTATATATCCAACATCTTCACTGTTACATGTTGCCATTTGAATTGTTGGTGCTTTCCTATTCTCCCACCAGTCCCTCGCTGCATGTCTGTCTCCTTGTGTCGGTGGTAGTGGTGGCTGTGCAGGTAGGGAATATGAATTACCTGGCAGGCAGGCAGTGTTCTGCTTGGGAGACTGCTGTCAGCATGGTGAGGATGGATGAAGAGAGACAGGAGAGAGATGAGACTGACAGCTCCAGCCAACCTTCATCCATCCATCCCTCCCACACACCCACCCACCCACCCTCCCTCCCTCCCTCTCCCTTAAGATCCTTGGTCTTTTTCCAGAGTGCAGGTACAAAGAGATCTTTGCCACCACACTTCTGGCTAAAAATAGAAGAAAGCAAAAAAGAGACTATGATGTCACATGTGGACACCATGGTCCCCTGGTTGCAGGAGAGCTCCCTGGAACTGAACATCAGTAAGACCAAAGAGCTGTGTTGCAGGGTGCACCGTGCACCTGACACCCCACACTCTCTCTCTGGACCACTCAGGCTAGAGGGGCAGGTGGTGGCACAGGTTGAGATCTTTAAGTACATGGGTACTAAGACTGACCACCATGTGTCCCTCACACAACATGTGGATGGGGTCTACAAAAAGGCCCAATAACGCATGTTTCTCCTGAGGAGGCTGAAAGGTTTTAATGTCAGACAGGACCTTTTAACAGCAGTATACTCATTGCACTCATTGCATCAGTCCTCCCATTCAACATTGCATCCTGGTACAACTTCCTCACAGAGAAAAACAAGAAAAAACTCACAAGAATCATCAGCAACCAAAATCACTGGCACCACTCAATCCCAACTTTCTGACCTTTACAGTTACACAGTAAAAAGGAAGGACCCTTCACACCCCCTTCAGCTACTCCCATCAAGCAGCTGCTTCAGAGTACCTCTGGCCAAAAAGAGAATTTATAAAAACTCTTTCATTCCCACTACAATATCCATTTTAAACAAGGTCAAATAGACTGTCACTACCTTTTTAAAGCAGCTTTGCACACCTGCTCTTATTTATTTATGGAACTGCTTGTGTTTAAATGTAATTTTATGTGAGTCTTTCATGACTAACCCCTAACCTAAGACAATTTTCTATTATTATGTGATAGACAATAAAGTTTTTTGAATCTTGAATGCAAACTATTACTGTACATACCATCTCCACTAAAAGCAACTAATCTAGTCAAATAGGCATTGGCCTTTCCAAAAAGGTAACAGAGGTGATGCTTGGTGCTGAGGTCCTTCTTTGTGCCATTTACTTACTGTAATTGAAAGGTGTAAAAGGGCAACTGTAACATACTGGCACCATAAATAAATAATCATACTGGTTATCAACAGTAGGTTGTTTATTGCTGATGAATAGCAGTAAGTTCTTCTGTTTCTTCAATGTTTTGTTGAGTTTTTAAGCTTTTGTTGCATTTTCTGAAAATGAGTTACTGACAGTGAACTATATTTACTTTCTTTAAAACTTGATTGGACACCAGAATTGCATTTGGAAGGATCTTTGGACTCAAAGCTGGACACAATACTGATGCAGAGTTGGCAGCATATTTTTTGGACTGGTAACAATGACACTAACATTTGCCAGTGTTAGTTGTTGATGTAACACACTAGACATCAGCCTGTCACAGCATTGCATTTGCCAAAATTTTTCAGACATTTAGTGATTCTCCCATAGTAGCTGTCTTGTTAGCCTTTATCACTTTTGACAGACCCCAGAACAGACACAGTAGAGGGTTTACATGCCTGATCTGGTTGTCACCACAACCATCATGTGTGGTGGATGACACTGAAGGGATGATGTTATTTTAAGAAAGGAGGAGACTATCCAGCTACAGACACACACTGATCCAATCCTGATTCATAATACAAGTTATGCCGGTTTGTGGTGGTTGTTGACTTTGCAATGCTAAAATGGTGCCATTTATGGTTGAATGACCAACAGCATTATAAAAAGAGGGTGCTGGCAATTCCTGGCACTCTCTTTTCTCTCCTAATCTGAGATGGCATTTGGTGTCACATTGCACTGAGCAACCTCAGCTTCGTTAGCTGTCTCATCGGTACTTAAGCAAGAGAGAAAGAGAGAGAGAGAGAGAGAGAGCAGTAAGAAGTTGTGTCTGTGGAGGTTCTTGAAGTGAGAGTATTGTCCATTTTCTGTTAGATGCTTTGCTTCACCACTTTAGTTAAAATGTGTGTTAATATGCAATTAGTACATGAATCCTTAATGCACTGTCGTTTGCTTCTAAATGGAAGTGTGTTAGTTCTCTGTTAGATATTATGCTCCTGACACATCTGAAACACCTTGTGCAGTAATGTACAGTATGTAATGATTTAGTTAATTCAGTTGAATGGTGCTTATGGTTCATTCTGTTTTTTTCCGATGAAGTTGGATAATTCTTACATGTATTCTCTTTCCTTTTTTTAAATTTCCAGCTATTTTTTTTTTTTTTTTTTACTTTGTTCCTTTTTATTTGTCCCTTTTTCCTGTTCTGTCTCTCTGTCCTCAGTGTGACTCCGGTGCCGATAAGCTGAGGCAGAGGTATCAGGCGGAGCACCCATGCAGGGATCCATTAGGCAAAAACCAATTTCACACAGAGCCAATTTCATAAATATGGAGTATGGGCCCACCTTTAGATGTGCTTGACTAGCTTTTAGAGGGATATACAAAACCATAAACAACACGCCTGTGCCCGAGAACTCCTTTTAAATGATAGCTGGAGTGTGTGGCATGGACCTAAACACATTAAGCTGTAATTTTAACACTTTAATGAGGAACACAATGAATTACTCTTTCATTCAAAATCCAAATAACCCTAATGGAGGATTTGTGATTAGTTAGAGTTTAGAGAAATTTAGAGCAGCCTAATAATACTCTTCATTCAGAATGTGTTAGGTGTAAAATGTGCAAAATTCTTGTTTTTATCTTAGTGCCTGTTAGTGTATGTACTATATAATATATTCAGCTTTGATTGATGTGGCATTTATTTGATGTTCTGTGAAGCATTTGGTAAAATATATTTCAAAAGCTCCTACACAAATACTTATAATATTAAAAATGTGAACCAGCCCTTAAAACCCACCGTAAGTCCTACAGTCAGTGCCCTTCTCCTCCTACCTAACCCCAGCTACTCAATTTCTCTCTAGACTTTCTCATGTCTCTTACAAAAAAAAAATCTTTTAAGGACTGCATTTATATAGCACCCTTATCATGAACCCCTTTTAATGCCATTCTGCGATGACCACATTTATACACCACTGGTTGCTGGTTTCATTTCCAGGTAAATCGTAGACAGAGGTGTACTTGGTCTTTCCAGATTATTATTACCCTACTTTCCTTCCAAAAGGGCAAGACTCGTTTTAAGAACACTGCTCACTGAAAAAGGTGCATTATTTCAAAAAAGAAAAAAAGTATGATTATCTAAGAGAGCTGAAATATTTGATTGGGGTGATGAGGTCAACAGAGAGGAGAGCTTAAGCGGGGAAAAATGGATTGCTATCTCTCTTTAAGTGAGGACCTTCAGTACAGCAGAGGCTATTGGGTGAGTTTGGTGGATTAATACGGAGCTGTGAGGACCATCCCTCAAATGGACAATCCTGGTTAAAGTTTTATACTGCAATTAGCCGCCCCATTTAGGCGAGGAAATTTTAAAATTTATTCTATGTAGCTGACCCTGATCTGCAACCTCTCTGTGGCAGGACTTTCTTGAATAAATAATGTAAAATATTATTACTGCTGTTGTTGTGGTTCTAACATTCAATCACAGTCATTTAATTAGCAGTGTTACTTCACTCTAACATTGAGTATGTCTCAATGACCCAGTACCTCTGTCAACGTGCAATTGACGTCAATGTGCAGTGTCAATCAGCAATAGAGAGTGGCAGAAAAAGGTATGACTATGTTGCAAGTTATTTCCTTACATTTGAAAGCTTCTGGCAGACATACATTATTGCATTTTATTGCATTTACCCCTTCAGTGTTTTGGAATGGAAATCAGAACTCAAAAGAATATGTGTTTTACAAGATAAGCAGCTTACAATGTGCAAGTGCAAGAAGGATGATTTGCACAAGATAAACACAACACAACACTGCTCAGTCTCCCAAGTATCACACACCAGTAAAAAGTCTCTTCATGTTTATTTCCACAGTCCAGGACCTATTTTCTCTAAAATGAACTTCTGAGGTCTCAGAGGAATCTGAATATCTGAGATTTTAGAGGTGCAAAGATACAGAAAAGATGCTGTATGGAAGAAATGCTGCAACATGGTGAGTTGAAACAATCTTGTGCACTTGGGCTGACCTCATTGGTTTGCATTCTATCCTCTGAATCAAAAGTGCAGTATATATCTTTGTGTGAACCTGAAGAAAGGTTTCTTGAGGTTTCTAAGGGGCTACTTTCCACCACAAAGTTGTTTTTGTTTGAAATGGTCTGTGCTCAGGAAGTGGGTCAGTCTTTTTCTGAACAAATTCAACTCAAAGGCCTCTGTTTGCAATGACACAAACATGCTGATTGATCACTCTTTTTCTGCCCCAGAGCTCATGACAGAATGCCTTGGCCTCTCATATGATTCGCGAAATTGAAAACTGTGCTGAGAAGCAGCCTATATGATCTCACAACCTCATGGCAGCAAAGATGGAGTTTCAAATAGGTTAAAATGAGGCTCTTTTTAGTCAGTACAATGTGTTTGTTACACTGTAGAAAACATTCAAATGTTCTAGCCATTAAATGAACCTTTACAACATTCTGCATGTGTAGTAGGTAGATGAGGTAGTGTTGGATAATTGCCCATAGGGCAGGTAATCAATATTGTGTGTTACTACGCTATCAAGACCTGAGTTTCCTTCCAGCAAGTTGTTACTTTAAATACAAGCACACCCTACATCATTTGTTGCACTACAGTGCATTACACTAGGCTTTTACTGAATGCCACAAATAATTAGTCAATGTGTTTCATCTGATATTTATACCATATTTACACCTGATATTAAGATGTGATATGTATTTGGATATGTTATCTGGACAAGGAAAAAACACATGTTAATGCAAGGTGTAAATGCATGCAGAGTGCACTGGGATTGGAATGTGATCAGCCAGGTGTAAATGCAATCAATACGGTGTGACCACATTCATGAGAAAAAACTTGGCCCAGCAAGTTGAAAGGTCATATAACTCTGCCTCTGCCTTGCTTTGCTACAGAAGTTTGTGACAATTAACTGAACTGAACTGGACAATTAACAAGCTCAAATTAGCAAACTGAAAACCAACTGTTCAGGTTGGATTTTATGTAGAGACCATGATTTACTGTGACAGTTTCCTAACTGGTAAAATACTATCACTTTTTTCTGTTAATTATAATACTAGTAAATAAACTCCATGTACATCATGATGATGACACTGTTTGCCACAGTGTTATATGTTGTCAGCTAATGTCTTATTGACCTTTGTTATGGTGGTATATGGTCCATATGGTGAAATCAGCAGCAGCGGAAGAAGGTAGGCTCTGCACATACCTGCTCTGAAAGTAGACAGCAGGGGGAAGTGGATGTGAGCATGGGGCATTAAGAGGTGGAGAGACTACCAAAATATCATGGTAAGTGTCAGAGTATTATTTTGAAATTAAAAGTAATATTATTGTTGTCAAAATGAATAAAAGTTAAATTGGCTTACACCAAGTATCCTCTGAGTACTGTCACGTGGTATGAAAAAGAACATTTAGGCGACATTGTTTTCATTTACTTAGATCCATTGTAAAAAAGGACAGTTTTAAGTCAGTCAGTCAGTAGTTCATCTTCTGCTTCTCCTTTTTGTTTGACATTACTTAAGGTGTTTTCTGGTGCTTTCATTATTTGATATTTTTTCTTTATCTTAGAAATGCTGAATAGATTTGGGTTATATCAAGACAATGGCAGAAATTATAAACTGTAACTATAAAAATCCATCTTTATTTCAATAATAATTTAGGCTATTGTGTGTGTGTGTTTCTGGGTCATTCTGTTAATTGGTGGTGCACTCCCACAGGTGAATCACATCAAGTTGTGTCGCCTTTAACCATTCCTTGGTAGGCCCACATTAATCATGAAAACAAGGATATGCCCCTCAAGGGAGTGAGGAAGAAAATAACTCCCAGTGAACATGACATGACAGCATAACAATGAAAAATGGTCAGTCATATACATTTGACATTACATCTACTTATTCCAAGGGTATTGATCATAATAGACTATAGAATTTAAGGTTATCCTGTGTTTTTTTCTTCTTGGTGCTTATTACCTCCACACTCAGTTAGCTGTATTACTAGAATATTTATATTAAGAGAAAAAACAGGACTATAGCCCGACATTTTCATGTATGACTTATGTATATTATGTTAAACCGTGGGCATAATCTGAACCTAAAAAGACATGTTCCTGCTCTCTGTCAGCTCAGTGTCAGCTCTGATGTTCTGCTCTCAGACAAGCGTTCACAGTCGGAGCATCATGTAGTCAGTCAGCATGAGTTGCTAGTGCTGTTTGAAAGCATTATTTAGTACAAAGGAATGACTCTGAAAAGACAATGCAGACAAGATGAGCAGAAGCGGAAACCTGACAAAAACAAAATCATCCAGTGAAACGCTAACTTACCTTGTGAAGATATATCAGATTTTTTATCTAAAAGTCTGATATATCTTATTCCTCTGTGCCATAGACCTCCATACAGGCACAATACTTGTAGGATGAGTTTATTGTTGGTTTGGCTCTGAACATGAGATTTGTTGACAGTAAGAAAAATATACTCTCATCCTCTTGCTGTCAAAGAATCCATTCATAACTGCGAGGAGTTCAAGCATGATGGTATAAAACTGTAGATCACTCCATCATCAGAAAACTGGCTACTTCGCCTCCAAGCACTGTTACAATGACTGTCTGGACCAAATCTCACTCATCAACTTCATAGAGAGAATTTTCTAAATTAACTCCACCACTTGTTCATCTGATGTGGTTCCTACCAAGTGTCTAAAGGGACACACATATTATTTTAAATTGTCAGTGGTTATGCAGTTTACAGTGTGTTTCCCCTTAAACTAACCCTTAAAAAAAACCCAGTGTTGATCCTTCTGCCCTAAACTGTTACAAACCATTACCCAAGTTAACATTCCTCTCAGATTTATTTACAAATAAAATTGTTGCAGGGAAATATTTTTCTAGTATGGGAAGGAATTACATTTTGATACCTCTCTATGTACTTTTATATCTCTCCACAGCAAACGGCATTTTTAAAAGTCAAATTTTATTAAAAGCAGATGCAGGCAACTGCTCAGTGTTTGTTTTATTAGATTTTGTGGCTTTTGACACCATCGACCACTCTGTTTTATTACACCGCCTGCATGACTGAGTTGGTGTCAGTGTTACGGCCCTTGCAACTCTGTCTCACAGAAATTACATTTATATACTGCTAATGTGCAACAGCAAATAGAAAAAGAATATGGCACTGTTTGGATTTTTTTTCCCTCAACATAAGTAGGAAACACTGTTAATGAATATATGTACTGTACTATGTCAAAAAATGTTGAGAAACATATCTGCAAAATGTTCACAGTTTAACCATGATGAACTTTTTAAAATTGTTATATTTAGGCTTCCATGGCACTTGATTAAGGTTAGGGAAAGATAGTGGTTTTAGTTAAATATCGAAAAAGTGACTTGACGCACAAGACAGTTAGTGTTAACTGTATTGACATTTAGACCACAATTTTTTTCTTTATTTGACCTAACCCTAGCCACATGCACGGCACAGGATGTGAACCCCCATCTCTAGTGCCAAGGTCCTGTGCAATGTATACTATCCACCCCAACTTCCTCCATATAACCTTTAGGCAGTACAAAGACGTTCAAGGCAGTGATTACATTTTCCATTGAACATAACTGGCAAAGCAAATTTGTAGCATCTAAACATAATTTCTAAGAGACAGGGTTGATTCCTGACTGGTTAAAGTCTTGAGGCAGACTTGCTCAGAACAGGAATCTACATTATCATAAGCTATGGCGTACCCCAAGGTTCAGTCCTGGGTTCTATTATTTTTCGTATGCTTTGTGTGTCAATAGAATGTTTAATTCAATTGTTTTGTAGATTCTACACAGTTTTACTTAACTGTAAAGCTGAATGACTCTGATGGCCTGGCATCTCTAAACCTGTCTTGCTGATGCTGAGAGCTTGAGGGCATGGAACAATATGAAGGCAAGAATATGCTTTGTTTTTTTCTATTAGGTTCCCAACACTGCTGTTAGATTTTTGGAAGACCTTGGATACCTGGCATCAAATCTTTGTGTTCTTTGTGACCTGAAATTAGTTTGGTGCTCATTTACTTGTTCAGTAACGTCTTATCCAACTCCATAATATTACATATGTAGCCCTCTTGTTTGTCACGTCCTACCAGGACTTTTTCTGTTTTTTGGACTCTTTGTATTTTTGTTCTTTTGACTTCCTTGGTTTTTGTTATCCTTCTGATGCCCTCAGACTTTTTCTGTTTTTAGTTGGACTTTTTTAGGTACTCTTTCATTTGTGTTGCATTTGTTTCCTGGTTTTGGTTTTCTCTGTTCCCTTGTGTGTTCTTCCTGTGTTTTTTGTGTCACCTGTTGGTTTACTTTAGTTCCTGTTTTATTTTGAAATATTTCCTCCTTGTGTCTGGTCACTTTACTTCCTGTGTTTGATTATTTCATGTGTCTCACCTGTGTCTCGTTTCCCTCACCTGTGTTTCATTTGCAATCACTCCCAGTGTATTTATAGTCCAGTTTTCAGTTTGGTCTTTGTCGAGTTGTCTGCTTTTGTTCTGCCTTCGCACTGTGTATGCGCCGAGTTTTTTTCCCCTGCATTTATGGTCTTTGTTCCTGTTCCCAGTGTCTCTTGTGATTTTTGAGTTCTTTAATTAAATATTCAGCGTCATATCCAACCTGCCTGCCGTTTCTGCATTTGGGTCCACCTGCTCAATTCACCCACCTGTGTGACAGTGTTGTCCTCAGAAATATGGGTTTCTTTCATCTAGTTGCCAGAAAATAACAGGGATCAGGGCTGTCACAATATCAGGTTTTCACAAGACGATTATTGTAGACAAAAGAATTCACAATAATTATATTATTGTGATATCTATAGAAAATTTGAAAAAAAATGCTATCAGTCAAATCATCTTTAACTTTATTGTGTGTTTGCCTCTTTTCTGTCAAATGAATTACACTCAAAATACGAGTGTAGGGAGGTGGAGAGAGTCGGTAACCATAACTGTACAAAGTTTGAAAGAAGTTTGAACACACTGAAGTAGAAGTAGTTTGTATTTCTGCATGAATATTTTTTTGCAAACAGATGCCCGCAGATGACCTATAGCTGTGACTAATTGGCTGGAAAAGACAATGGGACCACAACATGGAGCCTTACCTAGTCCAAGTTCAAATTTAATAACAATATCACAGAAAATTAATATTTTACACATTTTTCTAAGGGTATGTCTTGGGGTCCCCCCCAAAAAAGCCATTTAGAGACACCAAATAACCCCTGCTTCAGAGTAACTGAAGCATAAACATATTATAGTGCTTTGTTCCCCTGTTGAAACTAAACTTTGTCAAAACAAGTGCTATGGTGGAAAATCAGTTCATATAAAAAGTAAATCAGGGCAAACTATTTATATTTACACAATTTCCATGTTGTGGCTTTATGTAAAGCAATAAAGTAGCATATGGTCATTTTCGGAATTTCATTGGCTATTTGAAGCGCCAGTCATTGGCAGACTCTGTTCCTATTGGCTCTGTCTTTACACGAAAGAAGAGCGGCAGGCACCTCCTTTCAACATGGACTCTTGTTGGCTATCGTAGGCTGTGGACAGGACATGGAAACTCCTATTGGGTCAAGTGAGGTGTCAATCGAAAAGTCAGAGTGCAGCCTCCATTTTTTCCATTAACGTGCTAACGCAAATTATGATGGAGAGTACGGTGAAAGATTAGGACATCTGTCAGCTCATTTGAAATGATGCGACGGCCGTTCGTGGATATTTATTGATGTATTAATGTGTTTTGGACTAAATATTTTACTGGGTTGGATCAACTGAACCTTTGCCAGTGTAACAAGACCGTTTTTGTCGGAGTTGTATCAGTCAGTGGAGTAATATGAGGCTTCATAGGTGAGTAGCGTGAATTTTGTAATTGTTTGTTTGTTGGTGGTTTGACAGAGGCATTGATTGTACCTGCTGTTGTGATTGTATCTTGAAATGGTTTGCATCAATCAAATCACAAGAATCTTAGCTTTCCAAAGTTGTGTGGCATGAGTACCTACTTAAAGACAGGAGTTGTTTACATAGCATAGTTGTGTACTTAACAGAGTGACAGCCCATCAGAACATTAAAGGGCTTTAAGAGGCACTGGATTATTTACACAATATTATCATATGTGTATTACTTACATGATATCAATATTTAATCACTGTTACAGGCACAGGGATGGTGCCATACTACACTCTTTGCCAAAAAATTAACAACAGATGTCATTATATGCTGCCATACAAAAAATTGAAACTGTTTCAAAACAGGTGACATATACCAGTCTGTGATAATCCATCAACATATGTTCCTCTGATCTTAACTATAATCCAAATAATTAATAATTTCTGCTTTTTTATTACTCAAAAATGGGGTATAATTTAATGTAAATGATGTTTATTGACCATAAATTTCAAAAATAAGTGTAAAACCTGTGGCAATGAGTTGAAATGAAGTTGACTAAAAAGGAGTAATACAGAATTGGGTGATAATTTATGCTTTATAAACAGTCAAACCAGACCAGGTCAATTTTGACCCAGGAGGACAAGAGTCATAAAGACTACAACTCTTTTTAAACCTGACAGTAGCCCACCTCACTGTATTTATAACTACTCCAAAATGCAGCAATCAGGCAAAACTATTATCTCTGTTATAGCCTCTCTGACTTTGACTTGGCACTGGCCTATATTTCAGCCCCCTTAATCTCCTACAATCTAGAATGGATTCATGCGTCTGTGTTCATGCACACAAATGGCACATATCTGGACTGGAGAGAGAGAAAATAGAGGCAGGGAGGGGTCTCACCTCCACTGGGTAATAAAGATGGGGATCATCTGTATTGTAACGAGAGGTAATCAATGAGCACTGTTATCTCATTATGGTTTTTGTTCCCTTACCCAAGCAGCCATTACCCCCATGGGCACTGCTGCCACTGCACCACTAAGCTGTCATACCTGGTGTGCTCCCACTCCCCCCACCTACCCCTGCCAGACATAATAAATGTTGTTGTTCCCCTTTGCCAGGTAGTGTTAAATTGAAAATGGCTGACACAAGCTGCCTGGCATTGCATCAGAGAACAGACCACCTCTCTCACTGTTTAGCCCTTTTATAATCAAGAGGAAGACACTGAACAGCAAAGAGAGGATGGTATTGCTGTTGCTGTCATAGGAGCTAAGGGAGAGGCAAATCAGTACAAACAGCTTCATAAATCAACTATAATAAACAATAAACTGCAAAGATGCTGAGCATGGTCTGGTTTAAAAATGGCAATGCATCTAGGATTTATTTTAGCAACGCAAGCTTTACCAACAGAGGTAGAGGGATATTTTCAATGTGGGTCAAAGACAGAGGAGAGGCTAGGGATCAGACTTAACAGTAGCCTATGGTGAAATATTTACTTGGCCTAGATTCATATCTAATGAGTTTAAAAGAAAACCAGTTATGCAACACAGTCAATGTTAAATGTTTAATGCTGTGTTGTTGTGAACACATTGGTGAACCCCTCACTCGTCTTTAAATGAGTTCTTCTTGCTGCTCTCATAGAAAGCATTTGCAGAGTTTAGAATGAGCTTTCTTCTTATGCAACCTTCTCTTAGTCATCCTCTGAATATAAACAGACTGAATCAATCAATTTCAGAGTCATTTCTTACTAGACTCAGGCTTATCCTCCAATATGCAATTTGCTGAATGACTTAAAATGTTTAACAATGTTGTTGCTATTATTAATTATGCAATGCAAGTCGGACTTCTACAGCTGCCTGATAAGTTAGAAGTTTTCCTCCATATGTCTCCTAGGCCTGTCTCAGTGGGAACGGTTTAGTGATATGAGCAGCAATAAGCCATTGTTCCGAAATGTCTCTAATTAACTGCGAGTATACCAGCTCTATTCATGTAGCTTGTCTTAAAGTTCCACATTTTAAGGAACCCACTTGGCACTCATCTGTGCAGTTCTGCACCCTGGGGCTGAAGAGAGAAAGCAGGGATAAAACACAGAGGCCCAGCTTGGTGGGAGAGCTTTTGATGATCCTAATAATCCAACAAAATCTGTCACTTTAATGAAAGACTTTTTGATTCTGTTTTTGAGGCTTTTTTTTTTTTTTTTGCCTATGCCATGTGTCTATGTCACCGAGAGCAAAGTGCCAAAAGATGAGCTGCTTTGAGACCAATAAAGCCCTGTAGTTCCGTAGTAAATATGGTTTAAGTGATTCTGCTTTGTAAAATACGCTTTTGTTGTATCACTCTCTGTTCAGAGGTTGACTTTACTCACATTCATCAACAATCAACTACTAACCTTAGCCAAATCAAAAGGAAAGATGATATATTTTCCGCAGGCACAGAATTCAAAGGAAATCCTGCTTTACAGACATTGCTCCATTTCTGTTTGAAACTATAAACCACTTTTAATGTCGATCTGAGTCATGGTAATTTTTCAAGCCCATCTAACTGTTTTTTTGTTTGTTTGTTTGTTTGTTTGTTTCAAAAAACATGCTTGTCAAGAATATTGGTGGTTTTTATGATCCAATTTGTGATTCAAATGTTTAAAAAAAAAAAAAAAAAGGGTAACCACACTACCAAAATTCAAAACACAAAGTTGGAACACTTGTTGACACTTCTTATTACATTAAGAAAATATACCTCTATATAAAATATACATTCATATATATATAAATTATTGGATTGTATACATGTAAGGTTGGTGTATTTATAGCTGACAGAGTTGGAGCTAATTTGAACAGCTTTTAATACTGTTGAGTAGTTAAATCTATAACAATGCATCATATTTTGTAAAGTCATCCTATGTTTTGTAAAATCTTAATCTGCAAAGTATAGCTGTCAGAGTTAAAGTTATAATATAACCCCTTGAAATGTAGTGGAGTAGAAGAAAAAGTAACATGCAGTAGAAATACTCAAGTAAGGCACCAGTACCTCAAAATGTACTTACTAACAGTGATGACAACATGATCAAGCTGTCGGATTGATGTGAAAATTATGAAAAATTAAGACTCAAATTGAGTCAAAACAAACAAAAAAAGAAGTGATGGTACATGACGCACTGCTAATTCCTTGTAATGACAGTGAAAGTCTGATATTTTTAATGCAGAGGATGACTTGTATTGCTACTCTCATTTTCCACCGCTGGTGATTAGATGGAGAAGCTAAATCCAGCAGAGTGGTAAATGCATGCTGTGTTCAGGCAGCCAGGAACCAAACTGGGTTCATCTTCAACTGCTGAGATAACTCAGTCGGTAGAGAAAATGACAAAGAAAGGCTGGATGTGAAAGAGTAGAAGACATGCTTGCAATGATCCAGATGAATGTAAACCAGGATAATATTATTGCTTCTCATGTGGTCTCAATAAATCTTTTGTTAAATACTGTACCTGATCTGTGAAAACACAATGAAAACAAGGACTGGAACACTAGTTAACTGGGCATGCAAGCGCCATCTTTAATTGATATTTTCTTGAAATTTGCTGAAATTATTACAGCCTCTCTTTTGTGTTTTACATGCTAATGTTATATATTAACATGTTTCTGTATACTTGTTATGTGTTATCACTTATGTAACCAGTAAATTATCTTTGCATACAACAGGTATTGTATTCAACAACAGGAGGTATAGTCAGACCAAATAATGGAGTGGTATCAAATAGCTATTCATTTCGAATATCAGGGTACTAAAGCACCACTGGCGTCCTGGATTTACCATACAGCATTCACATTCAGAACTCTCATTTGTTATAGCTGTAAGCCAGTGGAGGCTGGTCCATAGAGGCAGAGGAGGTTGCTCCTCCTCTATTTTTTGAAAGGCAAGAGGGAGATCAAAATATAAAACAGAATATTTGGTTGAAATAAACCATTACCAATCTCAGTATTATTTATAAAATATTTTTTCTCTCTTCTTTGGAAAAAATCCATTATTGAAATTCTGGTTAAAATGCTTCAACAGTGACACCTGCAGGGCAGGAGGAGAAAGAGCAGTATGTGTGAAGTGGTGGTGGGGGGCAGTGGGGGAGAGTGAGGGGGAGTGGGGGACAGAGCATGGATGTATAAGAAGAGATGGATAGGGTGCCGCCGCTCTGCCTTGCAGCCAATTTTTCCCAGTGGCCACTTACGGTATTGCAGCAAAAAAACCCTGCGGCCCAAAAAGGATTTTCCCCATAGACCACCATTGTAAAAGAGACATTTGTAAAACTGTTGACAGGACCCCTCGAACTGCAAACAACGTCAACTATGACTCTTTCTATTATGAACTTTTGATCCACGGAGATCCACTACTGCACATATTCAGTGGGCCGCACAACGCGGAAGCAAACCCTGAAGCTACAAACTTTTTTTGCCGTATGCGCCAGGCGAGCAATTCCTATAGGACTGAATGGGCGCCATTTTTTGTCCGGTATCCAGCTCTTATAATACATCCATGAGGAGGACGGGTGCCTGCTGTCCTCGGCAGGGTGGGCTCTCTTACATCAGTTTAATGTACTTCATTTTTTTTCATGCTAATCTATGATTGGCCAAGACATGCAAAATGACACTCCAAGGGAGGACGTCCTCTTTAACCAATCATCAACCAGAATGCAATATTGACATCGCGTTGGTCCAATGATAGTTTCCAGATTTCATCTTCAATTCTCTCCACTGTAAGGCAGAGTAGCAGCAGTAGATAACGAGCAGTAGACAATTCCTTGTGTTAGCCAATGCAACAGTTGGCTTGTTGTAGCAGCCTGAAGGACTCATAATACATCCTTAGAAGGACTGTTAAGGACTGTTGTTAAGCTAACAGGAGAATGGATCTGGACTGTGCGGCGCAGCAGCAGCAGGACACCGCCAGGGAGCGGCTGGAGAGAGAAGAAACCGGAGAAACAACCAGGAGAGTTAGCTTGTTGGTCATTGTTGCTAATGATATGAGACTGGTTAACCAGCAGCCACAAAGTTCTGTTAACTAACAAACAAGATGACCAACAGCTACAAATGGACGCTATGACATGAATACTTCATCTCCATGATAGAAAGAAAAAGACGTCAGATAATGTGAGTCAGATACAGCCTCTCTCTCTCTGTCTCTGGTCACTAATTTCATCTCTGATGGTTAAATATTTCTCTGTGGCTGTTTTGTGAATTTATCTCCTTAACAAGAATCATATAATGTGCAGTGGGTAGTTTGCTTGTTGAAGTTACAGTTAGCTGTCTGGACTCACTCATTCATTGGGACTTGATCCTGTTTTTAATTGAGTGGTTGTTCAGTCACCTGTTAACGTTGTGTGATTTGTGAATGAGTGTGCAGGAGGTCTGGTTGCTAGCTTGTGAGAATTTCTTCAGTTCGCTTTTGAGCTGAGTCTATATTGAGTAATAAGCTTAAAGTAACTAGAATAATAAGTGTTAACATGTCAACTTTGTAGACTTTATTTTGTATGTTGTGCATATAGATAAGAGTATGTAAGTCATGTAATTGATACATGCATTAATACTTTCTGATGTGAACCTACACTTTTAGATCTGTGAATGTTTTTAGTGTTCAATCTTTCTAGTATTCAGCATTGATCTATACCTGTATCAGATTATAAGCATTGTGATACTTTATATATTTCTGTATACTAAGAAAATACATAGGAAACACATGAAATCATGTGATGTGTCTGTTTCTGATGAGAACATAAATCTGTTGTAACAATAGAACAATACTATAAATTTGAATTTCGCTTTGTTAGTAAAATAACACATTCTGAACCACGACACGGCTAAAATGAGCACTTCTTTGTTTACAAACAATATGTATATGCTATGTCTTCACCACTCAGGGTTTTTTGTTTTTGAAAGCAAATTGTTTTATTGGCATATAAAATTGCCCTCCACCCCTCCGATTTCATCAGGTAGAGACAATGATATAGTATGATGCAGTTTGTTGTAAGATTCCATGTTGGTTTTCCTCCTGTCCTCCCCAATTTTTTGAGTCACCAGCCGCCACTGCTGTAAGCCCTCCCCACTCTCTGAATTGCTCATGATCCAATTGAATTGCTGAATGAACTAGTAAACCTCAGGTAGAGTGCAGAATGGTTAAAGGCTTTAAAACATAATCCTATGATACTGTGAGTACAGCTTTCCCAGATGCATGTTTTAGAGCTTTGCTGTGGGTTAGTGTGTTTTCAGCAGACAATGCAGGTTTTCTCTAGCTGCACAGTGTGTGTGTATGCGTGTGTGTGTGCATATGTCAGGCGGTGGGGAGCAGAACACCTTATCTTTGGCATTCTAGACAAAGCCTGAGTTACAGCCTTATGGACCATACTGGAAAATCTCACCTGCATCACTGGAATACTAACAACAATGCACCATAACACTTAATTGCAACTCCCTCTTGCTATAAACAAAGGGTGTGATTGAGCTTAGTGAAAGTTTTCTTATGCTGATTGCAAAACGTAGTCTTAAAAGCCATCATTCTCCCTTGAAAACTGGGAGTTAAAAACACAACAAACAGGAATTTGCCGTTTCTCTCGCAAAGTGTTCCAAATTGTATGTTCACAAGGAAGTAATTCAAAAGGTGCGATTTAAGTGGGCTCATCAAGTAGCTAACATAAATGGTGATTTGATGTGATTCAGGGTGACAGTAGTGTGTGAGACTTTATTGTTAAGGCATACACAGATCCCACCATTTAAACCAGCCAGCCACTGATATTCACACTCAACACTGAACACTTCAGTCCTACAAAATACTGTAATTTGACGCAGGTACAAGCCTGTGTACATAAAGATGTAAGGAGAGAAGATGACTACATCTCCTAAGGTGTATTATGGTAAGAAACATCCATCATAAAGCTTAAAACTCTGTTATACACATCACCAACAGCTGCTACCACTCTGATTTGTGCCTCTGATTGGCTTCTTTTCTGTAGTAACGACAGCTGAGGCTCATGGGTGCTGTAGTATTTACAGCCATCTGCCATGACAATCTGACAGAAAAAAAAAAATTTCTTGGAAACAAAATTTAATTTTTTCAAACTGGTGGCCATGACATAAACCTATAAGACTGTTAAATTATCCAGACAGCTCCTGTGTTTCTATGTTGAGTAACAATCAGGATATCATTAAAACACAAATTTGAAATGGGAATTCAGAGAAGGTAAAAAGTACTTCCAGAACCAGCAGCTCTTCCCAATCTTATCCATCTGCCTTGCTATTGTTTAGTTATAAATGAAAATTTTTAAATGATACGCTTTCTGTAGACATAATGACTAACAACACATAGGTTCCTGCTTTTACTTATTTTCAGAGCTTGAAAATGTCACCTTGCTGCATGCTCTATCTCTGCCCCAAAAGTGCTAATTATTTTCATTTTTTTATTATGAAAATTACACAAAAATAATTATCAATGATTTTTTTGTGAATATTAAAAACATGTGAAACATGAGAGAAAAAGTCCAGATGAAAATAGGATTTTACCATGAAGTAAACATGCAGCAGTTTTCCCATTGCTTCTTTGGTTACACTAAGGTACACAGAATCCTTGGATGGAACAAGTAATTGGCAAACCAAGAACGAATAATACTAATAATAATAATAGCCTAATTTTCAGACTACATTGTATATAATGATACCTTACTTGAGAAAATGACCTCTTGACACAACAGTATCTATCCTTGATTACTGTAAACATAATAACCAGTTACTTACTGATCAATTTCTAAATGAATCGTTCCTTATTAAATCTGAATTGGTGGCTTGATGGTACATAACCAATACCCCTTTATTACGGACATAGTCATTTTGTGTCCCAAATGAAGTGGTGCATCCATGTCACCAAATGAAAGACCAGAGACCACATAAGTCTCAGAAAACGTTTTGGTCATCATGTAACTGTGATTTTTAGTAGTCTTATCTCTTATTAGTCTAGTCCTGATGTCTAAGCTGAAAATTTAATTTATTAATTTATAAATGCAAAGTGATATGGACTGGGACTCTTAAAAGATGTATAGCACTTAAATAACATTTTTTCAATTGCATGACATGGAGACAAAGCTTTGTAGCCTCTTCCTCCAAAGGTTTATAGCAGGTTTTATTTATGTGTAAAGGCCAACCAGTCCATTACTTAAGACAGGATAACTCACTGTAAATGATTCCAAAACTCATGAGGTGAATAGAGCCTTTCAAACAATAGGTGACTGTGTTGTAGCAGCATGGAAACACATTATGGCAATAATTTCTTTCCATAGAGGGCAACTCAAACAATTTGATAGCATGAGAAACAATTAAGCTGCACAATCACTATTGGAATGAGAAACCATTACAGCTAATGGGGTGATGTCTTGCTGTCAGAATGGTATTTAACACACACCAAAAAAAAAAAGCAGGCAAAGAGCTGCAGCTCCATGAAGCACTTTAAACACCTGCTGCACTAGTCCTGCTGTACTCTTTAAAACTTGAATGTGACTTAATGTGTATGTGTGTGTGTATGTGTGTGTGTGTGTGTGTGTGTGTGTGTGTGTGTGTGCTGGCAGAAAATTTGCTATCAGGCAATCTAGTAGATCAGGGTAAGCAACATATGCTTAATAGTATACTGCTTTGTAATTGAAAATCTAAAAATACTTATACTATACTACACATGTAATTTACATGGTCAGAAAACTGACTGGGCCTTTAACATCCCTCTGTATGCATTTGCACACATGGTGACCGGCCTCCAACTACTATGTGACTCATCCTACAGGGATGCACAGTCTTCTAAGCCCTGCTTGCTCCCCACCGCCATAAATAATTCATTTAGCACAGCATGAAAAACGCATGTCAATTAGCCAGGTTTATTTTTTCCTCCAATGAAAAACAGCGGGTCTCTTTTCATGCCAGCAAGAGGAATGTAGTGAAACAGTGCATTATTTAGCATTTCTGGACATGGCTGCTCAGACTACATCTACATGGCCTCATTCTTCTTAAAAAAAAAACAAAAAAGCAGGAACAAAGTCTGACAGTGTCACTTATTCTGTTTGATTTGAGCAGGCATATCTTTCTTTTTTACTAGTGTAGATAGATTTAGGTTTGTCTGCTGTGTTACTGCTGTGATTAACTTTAGTTTACATTACTCCTTTGCAGGCCATCATGTTCTATGTATCAATATTGACTGCTGCATGCAATTACCGAAGCTCTGCAAGGAAATTGGCTCGCTCTTTCCATGTCTGTAGGCTACACAGTTATTTAAATCAACATAGGAATTTAAAAATTCCTCAAAAAGCAAGAAAATGGAAACCAAACTCAACACAGCCTCTCATATGTGTAAGTAGAATGAGCACCCAGTAATTTGTATTGAAAGCAACACTCACAACACATGCAGACACACATACGGGCAAGCAGGCACAACTGAACAGTGCAGATTCACATAAGCTTTTCCATTCTAAAAGTGATGATTTTTAATCTCAGTATGTTTGGTTAATTAACATTTATGTTATATGCCATGCTAGAGTCAATTAAATACAGTCCAGTCTAATCTTTAATTTAATAAGTGATTAATATCTGCTGCAGTGGGTAAGGGGGAAAGGACCTTCCACTCCCTCTTACGTTTCCATGGCAAGTATGCTTTGGGAACTCCCCAACTGAGATATCTTAATAGTTATCACACTGAGTTGATCCACTCTGAATAAGGCATAGACAGTCTTATTTCAAACTTGTTGAAAAACATGTTGTGTATTTCAAACAAATACACTCCAAAGAGTACTGCAAGGATTTAGCATTTAACTGACGGACCATAATAAAGTAAAACAGTAATGAAGCAGATTGCCTTTTATATTCTACACATTATTCTCACTTTTCAAAACCTACATTACATTATATTACCCACAATGCTATTCAACCACCGGTAGTTCAGGCAGAGATTCAAGTGTATTAGTGACTAATGTAGCCTTGAACTGCTAGCCTCAAGCAAGATGAGAAGCAGGCTACAGAGGTCTGGTAACCTCAGTTCATTCTTACTCCACACCCACAGATTTTTTTCATTTTCAAATTTCATCCCCAACCTTCAAACTTTGCACAGCTCATTCTGGGGTCACAGAACACTTTATACAACTTTTCCCATATGCAGAAGTATTTCCCAAAACCTGTAAACAGACTTTGATGTGTAAAACCACTACAGTTCTGCTTTAAAAGCTGTGCCTGACAGTTCACTCTTGATGTTTAAAGCAGCAGGTGACTAAACAATCTCACCTCAAGGTCAATTTACTATGTAAACACTTAAGTGTGGGCCTAACACTGATACTAATTTAGTTTGAAATAATGATAGAGGTGAATAGTTAGGTTTGGGTTTACCCAAAATATTTACAGGCTTCACCTTTTTTTTGATCTATTTGGATTTTATTAGTCACTGCTGGTGGTGAGTCAGATATACTGCCTAATTATTAGTGAAGAAGAGAGACAAAACAGGCAGGGGCCTGGATTAACATAGTATGGTGCCCTAGGGTGACCACACTTGAAGTGTCCCCCTCCTCCCACTTTACATGTAAAAAAAAAAAGAAATTTACTATGGGTATAAAGACCATAAATTTAGATGAACTTATTGCTGAAGTACAGGGTCATCACACTTACTAAAGAAAAAATGTAAGACACAACCAAAAAACCTGACACCATAGATGGACATGAGCCTACAAATGCCATACTAGCCTTTACACTGATGCTCCAATCTGAACGCAATCACATCTCAATGCAACACGTCATGCTAAAATATCATTATCTCCATCACAAATGGTCTGTATGAGGACTACATGCACAACCATTACAGAATATGTCTAAAAAATCATTACACACATATACAAAATAAGGCTAGCCCAATATTGACTGTGTCAAGCAACCATTTCAACAGCTGGATGATCACAGAGCTCCAGGTGAGGTGATGAGAAGGTATAAAGAATAGCACATTGAGACTATGTATTGCAATGCGTAGGCTATTAGAAATTATGGTTGTTTTGTTGTTCCGTGGTTTTCAGAAACAGAAATTAAAGCAAATGAAAACAGAATAGTGATTTGATTTTCATTTAAAATCCACAAACGAAAAGGCATTTTTCATTTTCCTGGTCAGAAACGGCAGATACAACATTAATAAAGGACTTGATTTTCCCTCTTGCCTTTGTAAAACAGTAAATAAAATACTGGTGTAGGCCTACTTCCACAGAGGAGGGTGAATTAGTAAAACTGTCTTTGAACCTATTTTCTATCAGCAATAAAGTGTACTATTATTACTGAAATAAACAGCGTCTTTCTCTTTCTCTCTCCTTGCCTCTCTCCACGCCTCTGTGGTGCTGAACGACGCACAGCAGCGGCTACTTTTTAACTGTTTTCTTATTCTTATTATTCATATTCTTATTAATAAGAATAATGATGAATAAAATCTGAATCAAGTTCTTTATAAATATTGTATCTGCCATTTTTGACCATGAAAACTATTTATGTTTTTAATTTTTTCACATTGGTGCCCCCCCAGCATGGCATATTGGTTGGTGCCCCCAGGCACTCATCCAATGCGATGCGATATAGGCCTGACAGGAAAGCATATTGTCCCCAGGTTAGAGAATGTTTTAGTAGTTGTGAGAAAAAAAGTAGCAAGTTAAAAGGCACTTTTGGTTAAATTGGCTGGACATAAACTCTCATGTGTGTTTGCGTGCAATATTGAGGTTTGTGAATTACTGAATGCAGAAGTTAGGTGCTAAGCTAGCTGTGATAGGGATGATACAATTTGCAAAGTTAGGCTGCTAATTAAGTATATTCGAATATCTGTAGGTGCTGTCTCTGAAAAATAGTGCATCTAGTAGATAAATGTATGACGGACAAAGGTGTGCTTGACTTTTACCCGTCACTAGATTTCAGGTCACGTAGACATCACAAAGATCAGGAAAGCTGTTCAGGTCAGGTAGCCCCATTGGTGGTCAAAAAACCTTTGAGTGTCTCTGACAAAAAGATGTCCCAAATCCATTCTGCATACTACATCTAAGCTGCATTTGAATACGTAATGCATTCACAGTGGAAAAGTGACTACATTAAGTATATTCAAAACACTAAAAAAACCCTTGATTTTTGAGTGTGCTGTTATCGAAACTATTCTCCCACAATACACAAAGAAAACGGAGGCTCAACTCACTGCTGACAATCTGGATACATACTATAGGAGTGAATAGGTCTGGAGCGCACAGTTATAACATATTGACTTAATAAAGCATGTCTCCTTTTTGATGAATACATGTTTTTGTTTTTCCTCTTTCGGCATTTTCATCATTTTATTTGACAACTGACTGCTGCCAATGCAATATAACAAGCAGGGCCCCTTAAACAGTGCTGGACTTAACCGTTTTGCTGTAGTGGCCACACTCTATATTGCAGGATTATGCAACAACTGCTGGCTGGCCCAAGAGGAAAAAGTTTTTTTTAAGTTTTTCCCATTCATAATCATTGCAAAAGGAACGGACATAAAACAATTAGGGTAATAAATGCTTAATGAAGTGCACAGAAATGTACACCAGAGCTTAAGGTGTTACTGTTATCTGGTGAATTGTTCTCTGTTAAAGTTAAACTGATGCAGAATCTGGTACGGAGAGTAATTTTAAAGGTTTTAATGAGCTGTTTTGTGCAGGAACCAAATTGGTTGTTTCCAGCATTGTTGGGGTTTATTGATATTTTTCATATTTGTATTTTTTATATTTAAGGGTCTGATTTAGGTTGTTTATTTTTGGTTAATTTAGAGTGGTATAAATTATTTGAAAGCATGAGAGAGCCATGATGTTCTTTCTATATAATATCATCTGGGATCAATTATTTAAAAAGTATAGCTTTAAGCAAATAGGCCTGAAATGAGGTGTTAGGGCCCTTTCATTTGGTCCGGACTTCTGGACTTTTCAGTTTGATTGAACCAAACCGAACCAAAATTACAGGTTTGAAACTTCTCCTGGACCAATACATGGTTACCCACTGAATTGACAACACACCAACGTCAGACACACTCCTTACAAACCAATCAATGTCAAGTATTGGGAGACGCAGCCCACATAGGTGATGAAAACAGTACGTAAGTATGTCATGTAAAGTTCTTTAGTGCGCTCACATAATTGAAATGTGAAACCAAAACTAACCTGATCAAATGTATACAATGTCACAAAAACATGAACCTTGGTTCAGACTTTCAGAAGTGAAAAGGCCCTTAGACAGAATAGGGTACTTCATGCAGATGGCCAAGTGAGCAAATACTGCCATCCTTAATACATGTTCAGACTCAATGTAGAGCAAATTTCTTGCCTCTCTTTATTCCAGAGAATGTTAATGCTGGAGAGTGTTCCTTTGTATATGTGTGCAACAGATCTGTGCAGTTTCTGTTTTCCCAAAGATCATCTCCTTTTCCTCCCACCTCTGTAGGGTCATTACAGGAGTCATAGAGCTTTGAATAAGTGCAAATCATTCGCTCAACAAAATTTCCACTTAACCTTACTAAAAATAGAGATGTTTTGTTGGTTATCAGTGTGCAGACATTTTGTTTATTTTGGACCTTGGTGTACTCCTAGGGGTTTTAAGACCAGCAGACCCAAGACACAACCTCAGTTTCTCATAATAACACAGTAAGGTTAAATTTAACAACACTTCACTTTAATCAAAGTGGGATTTGCAGACATACTGCCCAAGACATCTGGCTCTACCTGGGAGTTTGCTGTTGCTTAGTTACTGTGCCTGCAGTGAATTGTGACCCTCGATAGCTGAGGTAGAGTTGAGACTTTGTTTACACAAAATTATTATGTTTGAGAGCCAGGTGAAGGAAAGTAAAAAAAGTGGAAAATATTTTTTTTTCTGATCTGGCAGGCAAAACAATGAATAATTAATAGATAAATATATTTCTCATTCACTCATTCTTTCTCTCTTTCTCCTTCATTTCTTACCTTACATCCATGCCCAATGCCAAAGCAAAGAAAACTGATATACATTAGACATTACATTGAACAAAAAGCTGTTGCTGTCACTGGTAACATGCCATCATTGGCAACTGCTCAAACCAACCAAGCTGCTTCAGCTACATCATCCTAGCAAGCAATGGAACATACACTTATGTCTGTAACACTGCCAGTTAACGTCATAGGTTGAAGATTCTGTGCTTACCTATCTTTGCTTGCAGGCACTCACCTTTCGTCTTACACACAGCCAATCACTGTAGCTGGCTGCTGTGTCTGCCATGTTTTTCATTACCTGCCTTAGGCTCTGCCCTCTTATACCCAGAAAAACTGCTTTGCCAAAAAAGCCCTGACAGCCAACCTCCACAGGATGGACCTTTGAAGTCAGGTCCAGGATCTTTATTGGGTGTGGAGAGGACAAAACCTTCTGGCTATCGGCTCACAAAAATCGTTTTCTTCTGTTTAGTATGGTATGCCTCAGGGGTCGGTTTTGGGACCAATTTTATTTTCTTTATATATGCTTTCCCTTGAGCACATCATAGACATGGTGTTTCTTTTCATTGTTATGCTGATGTAAGCATATGTACCTGCCTGTTAGATCCATAGACCCTGGAATGTTGAGTTCACTTAACACCAGCTGAACTCAAACAAAACAGAGATCCTTGTTATTGGATCCCTGCACAAGGAAAGACAAATTCTGACATCATCTGCTGGTTCTCTATTGGATCATAGGACCACAGCCTGTTGCAAGGAAAATTGGCGTCTGGTTTGATAGTAATTTAAGGTTTGAGCAGCACACAACAAAACTAGAGCAATCATGTTTTTATCATCTTAGAAATATTTCAAAAAATACTATCTATTTTAACTTTTAAAGACACAGAGACCATTTTACATGCCTTCACCTCATCATGCCTGTATTATTGCAACAGCCTTTTTACTTGCCTGAACCAAAAATCTATTGGTCAACTCCAGACTGTACAGAACTCAACTGTTAGGCTTTCAACCAGAACTAAGAGACATTGTCACATCATTCTTGCTTTAGCCTCTTTAGACTGGCTCCCATTATGTTTTAGAATATATTTTACTGATTACTTTTAAGTCTCTCTCTCCCTGCTATATCTCTGACCTCTTCCTACTGGACGCGCCAGTATGTATTTTGAGATCCTCGGGCAAAGGTCTTTCATCTGTTCCAGAGGCCCGGCTGAAAACTAAAAGGGACAGAGCGTTTGCAGTCAGGGCCCTAAGACTCTGGAACGATCTGCAGAGGAAATCACGTTGGCTGAGTCAGTGTTCTCTTTTAGGTCTCTTCTTAAAACATACTTTCATTCTTGCTTTTCCTACACTGACTTGGTTTTACACAAAATTGTTTTTTTATGCTCTTTTTAAAACCTGATGATTGTATGACTTGTCTTATTTTGCTTCCTTTGTGAAGCACTTTCTAATGTGGATTTTGAAAAGTGCTCTATAAATAAAGATTGTTATTATTATTATTACACTGATAGAATGTGCCAAAGTGAAGCTATACCTGAACACAAGGGACCTCACCTATCCATTTACTCATATTTTTCAACACTAAGGTGTTTATTAGCTTATCCCTAAGATCATTCTCAGTCATCCAGGTCATGGTTATCCAAGGAGGGTTGAATTGAGTGTTTGGTAAGAGTCTGTGTTGTCTGCATCTCGGATTAAACCTTAGGTCGTTTCTGTAGTCTGCAATTTTCCCTGCTGTCCTTTCATATTCCCATACCATTCTGAGGGTGTTCATCCCAAAATGATTTGTAAAATGTACATGAAGACTCTCAGTCATCCAGGTCAACTGATCCAAGGAGGAACTAAAAGCAACAAAATCTTACCTTCTACATTGAGAAGACAAATAGGCTGAGTCTTTTTCATTAAGATCCCTCCTGCCATTCACCAAGACATAGGAATATGCTGTTTCCTCCATGCTACCCTAATAAGCTTCCACAAAAACCACAACACATCTGGAGCATTTCTATACAGCCTATAGGGCACACCATTAGACCCAGGGACTGATGCTGACCTTGCATACCTACAATTTCCACCTCTTTCAAAGCGGGGGTTTTAACATCCTTTGGCTGGTCTATTACCCCAATAGGGGGCACACCTAGTGGTAATCCTAACTCCCTATCCCCATCTTTACCTGTATGTAGTTTTACTAAGTAAGACTCTAACTCCTTCTTAGTTCTTTTTAGAGTGTCACTTTTTAAATGTATATTCATAAAAAGCTGCTCTTTGCCTTTTTCTGTTTTTCCTAAATCTATCTTCTCTAACTTCTTCTCAACTGTCCCTTTCAGCCCTTCCAATGCACCTTTCAGGTATGAATTAACATACTGTATGTCTGTCTCACTATAGCCCTGGCCCAATTCACTGTAGGTTTCTGCCCATCACTCCTCTCTTTCTTTGGCTGCCTGCACTCACCACTCCCCTGGCCCTGCTGTTTGCTGCTACCCTCAGTTCCTCCTCACGGACAGGGATGGTGATATCATGCTTATAACTTTGGTTACTTGCTTAATGCTACAGTTCACTCGCCTAATATTATTGGCTTGTTAAGAAGTATTGATCAATGTGGGGTCCCTGGGCATATATACCCTTATACCATTTTAATACAGTAGCTTCTCATTTATCCCAAGGTGAATGATCCAATGAAAGCTTGTACTGACACAGTCTTCCCTTTGGAATATTTCCTGTCAGACCACAAATATAGGTTTATTACGGTAAGTGTGCTTGTGTAATTGTAAATGACAACTGACACTCTTCAGCTACAGCACTACTAAAGCCTATAAAATGTGTGTGAGATTCAGTGACTTTATAAGGAACAAGCACCTCATAGTGATTCAGACCAGTTGACACCACCCACAGCTTCATTGAAAAATGACAAAAGTAGACATGTTTCAAACATGATCAGTCACATGACTTACTGTATGGAGATCTTAAGAAAGATCAAATGCAACTGTTTCAATGCCACAGCTTCAGAATACTGAAACAACTGCATCTCTGATATCAGACATAACATAACTAGATAATGAGTATGGCTCACCACTGAATTTCAAATGAAGATGAAGCAGTTTTGTCTTCTGGTGGACTTAGCAGTGAAACCATATTCACTGTGTAGATAAGAACTGCCCCTTCCAGCTTTTAAATTGCTTTTTTTCACCTATGGACAGTCACAGGAAAAAAAAAAAACTGAACTCCCCTTCAGTGGAGTTGTGCTGTTTGTGGACTTTACAGTTCTAAAGACAGAGTGATATTGCTTAATCAAAGAAAAAGGTACCCTGAATTACATGTAGAAGCTGAGGCAGAGGAGTGATGCTGAGTGATGCTGCAGGTCAAATAGCTGGAGGAAGGTTGCAGATGATTTGCAGGCAGATCAATATTAGCACTCTTTGGAGAGTTGTGTCTGTAAACGGAACATGAAACAGTTACGCTAACAGGAGTACAAAGTAACTTAGATTATCTGTATAGACTTTGTTCCTGTATTTACCCTTGTGCTAGCATTTGCACCAATGGCATGGTGATTGATGCTCATGGTGCACAGATGTGAATGTGCCCACTGGTGTTACGTATCAATGATTTTAACATGCTTTAATAAGATTTTAAAAGGTTTTAAAAAGGTTTAATGGATTTAAAAATAATTTTAACAGTTAAGTGTCTATGAAGATGATGTGGTCCCTGAAACCATGGTTATGTCTGGTGGAAATAGCAGTGGTGCTACTGATTTAACACTGATAATTTGAGTTAACCATTTGAACGCCACAATGCATATTTTAGACAGATTCAGCTGTTTTCGTGGGCTGTGCTTTTGTTGGGTTTTCTAAATGCATACTGTTGGCATTAATAGACCTCACACAAGTCTTTTTAAAGTACAGTAAACACAATGCCTCCTGTCAGGGTCAGTGTGCTCTATGCTTTTCTATTAACCTCTTGCACCAAACTGTTCTCTGATTTGTTGTAGTTTTATTGTGCTTTGTGTGAATGGGCTGTTTAAAGTAGAGGCTTTGGTGTGGGAGGAAAAACATGTTTAATGCATATCCAATGCAAAGACAACACAACGCACGCACACACACACACGCACAAACATCCACATCATGTAAGAGATGTAAGACTCATGTTCATATTTCAGTGGATTCATACATAACACAAACTAACAGAAAAGCAGAGTGGGGTACTATTATTATACAGTGTCTAGTTAAATGCTGTTAAGATATGATGTTTTAAAAAGCAGAGCAGGTTCAAATGCATATGAATTGTAAACAAAACCACTTATAGAGAACCAACAAACTCTTTACCACTCTTTATTAAATCAAAGGTTCTAAAATTTATAGATTTGGTCGGTTCACGGTTCAAATCATGTACAAAGTTAAAAATCAATTAATATCAATACCTGAAAGTATCCAAAAGTTGTTTCAAATGAGAGAAAGTTAACATGACTTGAGAGTAATTTGTGTGTTCAAAAAACAATTAGTGAGGACTAATGTAAAATATTGTATCACAGTCAGGGGGAGTTAATTAATGGAACAACTGTAGTGAGGAACTGAAAACATATAAAACAGTAAGTTTAAACAAACGTTTAAAAATAGCATATTTAACTATGAAATGGATGATCAGAAAGAAAGACTGGCATAGAAGGACAGGGTTCAGGATATGTAAGTTGTTATTGATTTTTATAGTTCTGTTTGTTTTGTCTTGACTGTTTTAGTTTTGTTTGTTTGTTTGTTTTTTTGTCTTGTTGTGATTGCTTTGTTTTTGTTGACTGAAGTTTCCTTTTGAAGTCAAACATATTGTGTGTTAAAAGGGTCGTTGTTATAAGCTGTGGCTTCAGCCTACACCTTTTTTTCAGACTTCAGAAAAAAAACAACTAAGTTGGATTATTGTGCTGTTTTGTGCTGCTCTATTTAATTATCTGTCTCTTTCTTTCAGTTGTTTATGTATGCATAAAAAACAAATTTGTATATGCAGACTGGAAAATAAATTCTAAATTGTGAAATTCTGACTCAGTCTGTAACATACAGTATATACACACATAAATCCAAGTATAAACAGGTCAGTTGTCATAACTTCAAACTTTAAAGCTGGGGTTCAAGGCTGGAGCTCCAACTAAATAACAGTTAGCCTTCCTCTAAAATGCCTTTACCTTCATTACACTTACCTTAACAGTTGCTGTCATGGATATAGTACATGTTTACTATATAGTACATTTTCAACACCATTTTAAGTCTAAAAGATGTATGAATGAGATTAAATGCATATAAAAGGCATTTTTCCAAACCATTGGTATTAAAATGATATCAGGCAGAGCTGAGATGTTGAAACAAATCATTGCGTCACATTCACAGAGTTCCACACACTGAAAAATAAAACAGAACATAAACAACTGATAATAAATAAAAGCAAAAAAAAAAAAAAAAAAAAAAAAAAAAAGACAAACAAAAAAACTGTAATATACTGTAATACACCAACAACACTGCCCTTAAAGATTTACAGTGTAAAGGCAGTGCTGTTATCCTCTCTTGTACCACTTTCAGATGAATCACTTTATGAATTGTAACCAAGGGCTTTATTAATGGTTAAGAATTTTATTTATAAGCCATTAATAAAAAAAAAAAAACATGTCAGTCCCCAAGTTGTGAAAAATCTCTGGTTGGTGTTCATCCTCATCCAGCATGACAGTTGTCTTTTTAGTTTGTCAGGAAGTTTTCTCTTAAAGACTGTTTGACTTCTGACCTTCACGGAAAGATCTATCTTTTTATCTCTTAATGTATATCTAACAATTTTAATTTAACATAATTTGTTCCTTGTACTCCTCTAATCTCCAACAGACCACTGCAGAATGAAACATGATGTCATCCATAGCAACAGGATAAACCCTGACATTTCTCTTAGCTTAGTAAAAGTTGTTCTCAGCAGTTTTGTGAATTGGTCTTAGGAGGAAGCTCTTGGCCAGGAACTTTTAGTGCCTTTTAAGAGGACTTGCAGTGGTAAAATAAGATCCTTTGTGAATACAGCTCCTGGACCACAGTCCTTTTTCTAACGACATATTAACATTTACAACTGCAGACCCTACACAACGCTTAACAACACATTTTGTATTATGAAATGATACTATGATATGATATACTGTTACACCAACTATAACCTGTATATAATTAAGAAATGGGACCCCATAAGAACCCTTTTTTAATTATTAACATTTATAACCAAGAGTCCTACTGAAGGAGGATAACCAACCAGATGTTTTTCACAACTGATCTATAAAGTATTAATAAATTCATGTATTAACCAGTCATGAAGCCATCAGTTACAACTTATAAACCCTTTAAAAATACTTTGTGTTTTGTGTTTTGGTCAAGGTAACCCCTGACAGACTGCAACTCTCCCCTAAAATAACTCAACATTTTCTTGACACCAGGGAATGGGAAAACAGATACAAGAAATTTATAGAAACTAAATTACATACATTTGCTCCCACTTAACACCGCTGTTTTACAAAGGGACCCAAAGGGCAGGGAAGGAAACTCTAGCTCTGCTGACCAGCCCCTCTTTGTTGGCTTTCTTTCTGCCGGTAGTGGAAGAGGCTGGTAGTGTCAAGCTCACCCGCATAGCGAATTGCCTCTGCGAACAGCTTCACAACCTAATACACACAGAAAAACATTTTCAAGCACAAAAAATGAATTTTGAATGAATGACTTAATCTTAAGTATCAAGTAAAATAGTGCTTTATAGCTTTACCTCCAAAGTCACCATACATTATCCATACCAAACATCTTTAGGGACTAGGAACTAAAACATGCTGTAACATTAGACAAACCTCTCTTGACTCTGAGACTCTTATGAAACGGCTGAAATAATGCAAAATCTAAAATTCTCCAAAAACAACCTATACCGAATAAATAAGTATACTGAATAAAACATATACTGAAAAATAACAAACTGAACATGCAGTATATGTTACTGTAAGCTGAAGTCCATCAAGTAAGAGAGAAAAAAGGTAGACACAGGTGTGACATTTACTGACCTGGTAATTAGTGATGAGGGGAACACCGTGGTCGACAGCCATTCTGCGGATGAGGAAGTTATCCTTTAGGTGGCGTGTATTGTTATTGGGCAGGTTGACTACCAGGTCAATATGACCCTCGTTGATCAGTCTACAAGAACATGCAAAAAAACAAAACAAAAAACAAACAAAACAGTGTCAGAAATCACATAATCAAAACAATAATTTAAACCACTTCAAGTGGCATATGCAATATTCTTAATAATACATTTGAATCAAACAACTTCTTGTAGTGTGACAGAAATGTTAGTATTGCTGATCCCATTAAAAATCAACATCTAGCACTGCAGCTTTGTTTCTGCAGTCCATACAGTTGTGTCCCAATGGTTCTCACTGCCCCCCTTAAATAAAACTGTTGGCAGCAGGTTCCAGCAAATGAGCTTAGATAAGCTGACGGTACACTATCTGCTTGGCACAAAATGACAGAGAGCCAAAGTAAACCAGTGGATGTTAAAGAAGATTATCAAGCCAATGTGACCTAAATATTTTTCTAAACTTTGTAGACCAAACCAGATGGGTTAGGATGCCCGAACTGCTCTGTTTCTGCTGGATGCACAAGGAGGAAATCCGTCACTAATACATTTGCTGTATGAACTTGTTAAGTCAACAGTACTGTATGTAAGGGCTCTGCTGCTGTGAGCGTTCTCTGCCCCTCAGTGGTCAAAAATAAGCATTCCCATCAGTACAAGGAATTTGTTTTATCTGTCCATGTAATCACAATATGCACCATCTGTCTCTTTTTTAGGTTACTAGGGTCGGTCATTACACTGTCATTTAATTTGTTTTAAAAATGCCATTTCTAGAAGAATTATAGTGTTCTAATGGGGTGTAAATCAAATACTTTATTAGAAGTTACATTGCGTATAGCATGATTTCTGTCACAGGGAGTTGGCAAATTAATGTAAATACCTCTACTTATAGCATCTCTTTCTCTCTCTCTCTTTATCTCACACACACACACACACACACACACACACACATAGAATAAAGCCCTGGTTTCTATATTGCGTTTTTCATTTGAAGGTCTTGAAGGACAGACAACAGTGACAACAAAGGTCATTTTTCTCTCTATAAAGAATTGGCCTCTATGCCACCTCGCACAGCTGATGCCAGCCAGCCTTGTGTGTACGTGTGTTTGTGTTGTTTTTGGTCTAGGCCTATTAAAGTCCCTTTACATTCTATTCTTCAACAGTTCATTTCCAAACATATGGTCTAGATGGCTTTATTGTAGCATGATTATGACTTGTTTGTGGTATCATTACCTGAAAACTGCAGTCGCAATCAGGGTGCACCAAACATTCTATGTTGCTAGAAACTTTGAAAGAGGTTTTACTTCTGACAACTGAACATGCACACCCAAAAGTGAGCAATAGCATAACATCTTTGTCAATAAGTCAGCATTACTTTCAGTGCTATCAGTTAACATGTATATTAATGTCGTCTTTGATTACCTAATGCTAAAAAATATTATTTGTAATTTTCCGTTAAAAAGACCAAGATGCCTCAGCAGCTTTTTTGATTTCCCTAAACTTTATTTGGCATTGCTCTGATTTTGCTCTGATATAAGACTTTCCTCATCCTCCCAAGTCAAGCCCTATTCTGGCTAATGCAATGACTGGACTTCAGAGTCTGCAGAATCTTCTTTGATCTTGTCAGCATATTACAACGATAATGAAGGGGCTATGCCCTCAGATCTTTAGGCAGTATCCTATGCTGATCAGATATCCTAATTTTGAATCTAATGAATCACAATTTATGTATTACTTAAGCATGGCCCCAGGAAACCATAAGTAAGTCTTAGGCTCATGGGTTTGGCTCAGTTTTACATTGGCTTGCTTTGTCTTCCATGATTCCATTAATGTGTAAAAAAAACAATTAAAACATCAATTCAGTGTTAAAAAAAATAATACTCCCCAACCTCGTAATACTGGGCAAACTGATGTCTCCTCCCTTCCCAGTGGGCCAGGCTACTGGAGTGGCAGGCACATCATTGGCACAAAGCCAAGCTGAGGTGGCTTCAGTAGCATAGAGCTAGAGGACAGTAATAGGGCAAATATTATAGCAATTCCCTTATGCCCCTTGTATTATCAACACAGAATGTCATATACAATATTGAGCAAACAGAGGGAAGTCTTTCTTTAAAAGGTATACTATGCAGGATTTTCAAAAAAACAAAAACAAAAATGTACTCAGACTCATACAAAAGTAATCTCTCTCTGTAAACCAGCCCTCTGCCTGTATTTTCTTAATATTTTGCAGTGTTCGGGACACTTCTGGTTGTCAGCCTTTGGTCTGGGGGTGTGTAGTACGCAGTCAATAACAGACCGCAGGGTGTGAGGTTAGGACTCCTAGTGTAGCGACCAGGTTACATTGCTGTCATTGTCTCCCTCATCTGCTCCTCTCTGCTCTCTGTCTCTGTGTCTGTGTCGCGGATGTATAAAGAGCTGCATTTTTGTATGTCTGCTTGACCGAGGGCGGGGCTGAGCTACACACACAGAGCAGAGAGGCCACAGCGGACAGGATGAAGCTCTGCATTCACATGTGGCACCTTCCTGCAGGGTTTGTGCAGTTTGTGTGGGTGTGTTAAATTGTGCTTTACAATGTAACCAGCGTGAAACAATCAGAAAATAACTCTTTCTTACCAGTACTGCTTGCACTCTTCATTCACTCTCTAGCTTGCTAAACCGCTGCTGCTCTCTCTCTCTCTGGGGAGGATTGGCCAACTTTGAATGCTGTGTATTTACAAACACCAACTGGCAAATCCTGCATAGTATACCTTTAATCTCTTAATGAGGGCAGAAACATAATAACCACTAAGCCACATCAGCCAGTGTTGAAAATCATAGAGGAAAATATGTCTGATCTTCGATGAGAAGTCTGGTCTGTAGTGTTTGGAACATAAAAGTACTCACCTTGAAGCCCTCCTCTTTCAGCTGGTAGGCTGTAGCCAGGAAATTGGGTCGGAATGAATGCTGGACATAAGAGACACAGACAGAAATTAAGAAACGAAATGACCTAACAACATTACAGTATAACTACAAGCAGAGTATTGATTTCACAGCAGTTGTAGGACACAAAGTCCGTTACTTACTGTTCACCATTGAAAGTGAACAGTGTGTTCGCAGTTATAACAGAATAGGATAACTTCGAAGACTAAAAGAGATCTCACACTGCATTGCTATAACTGCAATAATGACTATAACTCCTGTGTAGACTGTAGCTCATAGACACATATTCAAGTGCTGAGACAATAGCCTCAGGAAATATTTGTGACCTTTCACTTTTTGTTAAGTTATAGTGGGTGTAACAGTATACTGGGCATCGTGTAGCTGAAAAATTAATATGAGCAAGAGTATGATTGGAAATAGGGCGCTGTGGAGCAGCTTCTTCAAAGTTGAACTGTATATGTTCTCTCTCAGGCTGCTGGAATGGTTTTGCAGTTTGTCTTTTGGTCACAATCAGCCAGTGGAAGAGTTCTCGGACAGTACATGTGTTAACCTGTGTCAACCAACAGTGAGAGTGTATAACAGCTCAGGCTGAGTAATTTTCAAGTTTCCCATGAACTCCAGCTGCACCTCTTTTTTTTCCTACTCAGGATCCAGTCCTTTCTGCTGAAACGTTTTAAACTCAAGTACAAGTCTCTATCAAACTAAAAAAGTAAATAAAGGGCAAGAAGAAAAATGTGTCTTTGGCTGAGCTGTACCTGTCTAGTGCAGATCTGCACAGTACACCTCCTTTAGCATGTTTTCATTGACTGAATGCATTCATGCCTCTATCACTTTATCACCTTCATGCATAGGCTAACTAAACTAAATGGCAGCATTTACCATGTTTGCTTTGGAACTTTGGGTTTTAGGGCCAACTATAGTTTTGTTGCATGTTATAACCACCTAGTTTGGATATTCACTGTTCATATTAAAAATGCCATTCTTACGTAGGTATTATTTTTCAATTTAGTTTTGTATGGGTAAAACAGTAAATGTGCTAATCTAGGGTCAACCAGTTGACAGCACTAAGCTAAGAAAACAGGCACATTCTGTAGCGATTAGGAGTGTAACGGTACGTTTATTTATTCTGAACCGTCACGGTACGGACATTACGCTTCGATGCATGCAGTCATGCAAAAAATACGCTCTGTGACCCAAACCACTACTGTCAAAATAGTTTAATACTCCACTTAGTCCGACATATGGAACAATTATTCTAGAGTGCGAGTTCCACCTGGAACATTTTGGCAGCACATCACTTAGCTGTAGCATGCTCATGGGTGTATGCTCGTCGGCTTAGCCAAGGTAACCTGGTTACTCTGTAGTGTCGCTGCTGTCAGAATGACAAATGAGAGACCCATAACACTGACCAAGTGCAACTCTATTATTAAAATATGCTCTGTTATCGCTGTAGTGAGACGATACTGCGTCTACCCGTCACTCCATTCAGAACAACAATAAAAGCATTTGATTTTTGATGTGGTAGACAGCACATCAAAAGAACCAGATCTGAGAGAGAAAAATGTATCTAAAAAGTATGAAAGTAAAAGCAGTGGTTTGGTCCCTCTGACTGATATACTATTATATATGACCTCATCAGATTATTAATATTGAAGCATTGGTGTGTAAGCAGCATTTTACTCTTGTAGCTGCTGGAGGTGGAGCTAATTTCAACTACTTTATATACAGTTTAATAAATTAGCATAATGCAAGAAACAGAAAGGTTGTTTTCCTTTTCTACTGCAGCACAACTTAACTGTTTCAGTAATAGTTTTGGCCAATGAGCCATTGTTCATTTTTCAAAATAAAAGATTTATTATTTACTTGTCTTGTACCAGACTGTGAGCTAACTGTATTGTCTAATCCCTAGTTATGCACTTTAAAAAATAAATGTCTTAGATCCTATATGCAGTAATTTATTGGGGCTCCACTAGGAACATTAGAGCTCCATGTCTTCTTGGATACTACAGTAGCTTTGCACAGCTGTACTTCTGCCTTGCTTATTTGTGGCTAACTGAGTTCTCTGATTGGATGAGGAACATCTCCCATGGTCGCTCAGATTTTCAGTGAGGTTAATTCAAGGGCAGTCTTTTACTGAGCCACCTAATGACTTTGGAGGCCGACCTTGAAACTCCTTCAGCATTACAGTGCTGTGTGCCAGCAATGAAGGTTGTATTAATTCCACAAAATAGTTTACTTTCAATGATTTCAGGGTTTCATTTTATTTTCAGTTTTCCTTTTTATGATGATTTTTTTTCTATGACTGATTATTATTTTTTTAAGCATCAAGTCAGCAGCAGAGAGATGACAGGAAATGAGGGAAGGACATGAAGAAAAAGAATTTGTAATGGTCATATATGTCCCACAAACAACATAGTAAGGATGTAAGGTTATAGTAAAAAATATATTTTGTGATGCATTTATGTTGTTAGACATCAGCCTCAAATGACCCACTTAATCTTAAGCATACTGAAAGTGCTGAAAACTCCTTTGTGACTTTTTGCTGCTGATTTGCAACTGATTATGCTCAAACTGGGTGCCTTTTAGCTTAGTAAACAATATACTTACTAAAATAACTGCTGTCTCACCCAAACTATTGTGATAAGGTTTGATATTCTTACTCAGTCTTATGACATACATGTTACTGATGTGGTTTGCAATTTTGACACACAGCCACAGAAATTACTCAAAAAAGGTAGGGCTATTAAAAAGACAGAGGCAAAGAGTGAGAGAAACAATGACAGAGTTAGACTAGTTGGAGGGACTGCAACAACTAAAGGGACTGTAGCTGTGTCTCAAACTACTACATCACAGTATATTATTTTTGCTTTTAGTATGTAGAAAATTAAGGGCAAGACACACTGGCAACATATAACGTTCATCAAAATCAGCATTGATTACTTTCTTTGTAAACCACTGTCTTATTTCCCAACACTGATGCAACTTTCTGGAAAAGCAGCAGTTTTTTTCACATTCACTCCCTGCAGTAGCATGTTGAGGGTACTGTACTTTTACTACTTCTTATTACAGTGCCTCTTGGATATACCTACTTGCATGAGTGTTAACACGTTAGTCAAATTTGCACATTGTCAGCATAGTATTCATAACACACCCACATCAAGAACACTGAACCATGGCAACAGATAGTAGAAGGGAGTCCCTTGCACAAATACAACATTTCATACTGCCTGTGTAAAACTGTGAAACTTACAGCTCTCAAGCTTAAGGCCACAGTCTTTGTCACCAGACTGCCTAATAAGATGGCACAATCAAATGTTTTGATCCTCCTACCACAATCTTTCTCAGTATTGGAGGTAAATGTTCATCGGTTTTGCTGCTGTGTTCTGGATCTGTCAGCCTAAATTGTTGCTGCTTGTCAGCCATGTAACAGTGAATCTGTGACCCCAGGCGCTTGCCTTGAAGTTGACCTGTTCCCCAAGAGCACCAATTACACAGCTAGTGTTGTGAATGTTTTGTTAAAGCTGCATTAGTCAAACTTGCAGTTTTGCAACCCAGGGTGGCAGCAATTACTAAACTCATGTAATATGGTGTCATTAAATAGTACAGAGCTAAAGCTTACTTTTTTCTGTGGCTGAGGACTGGAAAGAGTGGAAATGTTTTTGCAGCATTGATGATTCTAGACTTCTTTTGACAGAGCATTTTCTTGATGAGGATGAACTAGCTGCATCATTTGCTGTGAGATGATCCTCATCACTGTGGGTAATTTTAAAATGAGGACCATGTTTGTTTGGATAGTCATTTTATAAATTTTATGCTTCTGTTGTTTTTCTCATCCATCCTGCATAACAACGTCAGACTGACATTAAACTCGACTTTCAACTCAACAACTACAATTTAGGTTTCTTCCACTCATGCAAGATTTGTCATGAATTCTGCGGACTGAATGATTCAAAGCTATTTCAATCTCTCTAGGTAATGTCACTTGAGAGCTATTGAAAGTCATTAATGGCACACAGCAGTCACATGAGAGTTGTTACAAGTCTCCTGAACCAAGGTGTGATTTGGCTTCAAACACATGAGTAGTGAGAAGTGCCAGGCTGGCATTGTACGTAGTTGATAGCCTGAAAGATTTAGACCACCTGTTCAGAAGGCACCTCACATTTGGTGTCTTGTGGGCAGGAGGCACCAAAAGGAAACACAAACAGGAGGCAAGTGGACCTCCAGATGGCTGTCGTCTTACCTGAATCCCAATCAGGATGCCCTTCTGTGGCAGCTTAAAGCCTGTGGAGAGCATAGCCTTCAGGAAGGCTGAATAAATGTTTGGTCCAAAACAAGCTACCTACAATAAAACACATTATGGGATAAAAGAGAAATTACACTAGTTGAAAAATAACAAGAATTAACAATAGAATTGGGCTGTATATTTCTGAGGTTCTTACTTCTCCAGTGGAGGCCATCTCACAGCGAAGCACAGGATCTGCATCCCTCAGCCGTGGCCATGAGAACATGGGTGCCTGGTGGAAGAAGGGTTTGTTTTGATCTCTTTTGAAAAATCTCTGTGTTAAGCTGTAACCAGCAAGCACAGTCACAATGTCATACCAGAAAGATGGTAGACTATGAATCGCTGGCTATGGCATTTGTTCATTTACAGACTCTTGTTGATTGACCATGAAAACTTACCTTTTCCCTACAACAGTAGAGGTATTCTAAATGAATGAAATACCACAAAGAATGTGGCAAACAATGGAGAATCATTTCTGACATAAATGGTAAGAATGATAGTGTGTTTCAAATGTGCTGAAATCATTTAAAGGATGTGATGACACTGTTGCCACCGAGAGATGTAACAAAACTTGATTTATCTTGAGAGTAACAGGTGACCTACGCCTGCAGTATTTACATTTCCTTATGGACTGTGGGAAATAAATAGTAAATAATGTGTTAGTTTATTTATGACTAAACATTCATAGAAACTAAGAATGAAAATGTTTACATTGCTATTCATTATTTCATTTTGTCTCAAGCAAACCACTTTGTTTTTGCCTGAATGAAACTTTAAGAGGACATCAGAGAGGAGAGCGAGAGGGATTGTAATACATTAGAGACTTAAACAGAATAACACTACAACTGCTGGCACAGACAGACTGGAAGGACAAATCTGAAAAGAAAGGAAGCTGTTCAGACTGCAGCCTACAACTCCCTCTAACAGTTTGTTTGACATGCTCTCTCCACGCAGGGTGAGTCAGAGGAGGAGAGGAAGAAGAAGAGAACTAAGAAAATGAAAGGAGATAGAGAAGAGTGGAGAGACAGAGAAGGAAATGAGGAACACAAAACAAATGAAATAATGAGTGCAATGACAGAAGAAAAAAGGCAAAAAACGTCAGGAGGATGAAATGGGGGATAGAGAAAGAGACTGAAATGAAAGGAGAGAGAAAGGAAAAGATCACATTATAAATTAAAAGAGAGGATGGGGAGAGTAAGTGAAAATAAAAATACAGGAACAAGAGCAGAAGACAGTAGCTTCTAAATTTTGTAATATAAGCAAATTAAGAAAAATATGGTGCCATGTGGGAAGCCATTCTTATTTCTCCATTTAAAAGCAGACAACCCCTATTACCTTGAAAAGAGAGAGAGGTGGTAGTTAGGAGTGGAGTGGCGTTGTGTGGTTGGTGTGTATGCACTCTCTCTCACTCACACACACACACACACACACACACACACACACACACACACACACACACACACACGTAGAGGCAAGGGCCACTAGGGGGATTCATCCTTGAAACGGGCTATCTAATCAGCTGAATGTAATGTTAGCATACTAATGTACTATTGTAAGAAGGGACGAAGAGAAGGGAATGCAATATCGCTTATCATGGCTTTGTTCAAAGTGTCAGAGAAAGACAGAAAGCTTTGCAGAGATAAAATGGCAGAATGTAACCGAGAGAGAAAATTAAAGGCACGCTATGCAGGATTTTCCCAAAAAAACAATGTATAGTGGTATATGTATGCATCTACCGAGACCCTGCCATCTGCCTGTATTTTCTTATTATTTTGCTGTGCTCAGTGTTTCTGGGAGTGAGCCTTTGGGCAGTGGGAGTATAGCCCACAGCCAATAACAGCGTGCAGGGTGTGGGGTCGGGACTTGTAGCAGAGTGGCCAGGTTACATTACTGTCTCTGTCTCTTTTCTCTGCGTCATGGATATATAAAGAGAACAGGTCTGTGTCTGTTTGACCAAGGGCGGGGCTGAGCTCCTCACTCTCACTCACACACACACACACACGTGCGCGCTCTGAGCAGCCACAGTGGACAGAATGAAGTGTGCGTTTCGGCTGCGTTCACACCAAATCCACCTTCCCACAGGTTTGTGCAGAAGTGTGGGCGTGTTTATTTGTGCTTTTGAACATAGCCGCCGTGAAACAATCAGAAAATAATGTTTATCTGATTCGCTGCTTTCTTCTCACTACCACCACTCCCTTTGTTCGTTCACTCTCTAGCTCACTCAACCACTGCTGCTCTCTCTCTCTCGCTCGTGCTCTTGGCTCACTGTGGTGTCGTTGAACCAGGGAGGAGGGGCCAACTTTGAATGTTGTGTTTACAAACAGCAACCAACAAATCCTGCACAGTATACCTTTAAATAGATGGTGAGGAACACATACAGAGAGGGAGTAACAGTGGCAGGCAACTTTTAATGGTGCAGTAAAAGAGACAAGAATCAACAATAAAATAAGTGGTGGAGAAAAGAATTTGTGAAAGGCAGAAAATGAGTGACACAAAGACATTAGCTTGTCATGTACAGTCGATTTGTACATGATCCACGAAGATGGGATCATTTTACACCATTGCATCATCCTGATTTTAAATGCTCTGAAAATGACAAACGGTACTCAATCCTTCATGAACAGAATTTTGACAAACTCAATTATAATAGTTTGTCCTCCAATTGCAGCGGTGTGTCTGTGACAGAAAATATGTGACAAAAACCGAGGCTCTGTAACCACAACATTCTACTAACACACACACAAACACTAACACCCCATCTCCATATCCCACACCGACCGCCCACTCCTAAGAGACAGTGGAATTGTGAAGCTCCACAACATGAACAATGTTATCTTGGGGCACCAGCTGAGCTCCAGTGGAGAAGGAAATGAATACAGACATTTCCACATAACATTGTTGCTCACATCCATTGCCTTGTTGGAGGCGGAAGTGGCACTTGTGTAAATGTCTTTATATTTGCAGTTAAATGGAAATTAACAGCTAAATTTGTACTTACAGATTTGAAAGACAATTTCCATATTCTTGTATTTTGTATTTAAAGCTGGAGTGCGGGACTTTTGTCTCCCCCCTCTGGCAGTGAGAGTAATTACAAAAACACCATTGACACATGCTTACGTCATAGGCTCCGACGTAGCCTACAAATAGTATATAAATAGTTTTGAGTGTCACAACCCCTGCAAAATGACTCATTATACTATCAGAATTTGCTCCATACGGTCTGATAACAGTTGGAAAGTCTAGAAGAGCCACACAATTTAATTATTTTATCCCCATTCAAGTTAGCAGAGGGCAAACTGGAAGTCTCTGAGTGCGCATTCAAACAGCCAGAGCAGGAATGTCCCACCCAACATGAGATTTAAAAACTCTGTATACAGTGAAATGCAGCAAGATTTATCTGGGGGTGATAGGCTTAATCAGCATTGTGTGAACTTGTTTGGCTTGAAGGGCTTGAATGTAATTGACGTTCATTTATATGTAAAAGTTCCAGACTGCAGGTTTAAGTTTGAATTATGGATATTTTATTCTAAAAACAACTGAGAAAGGCTTAATTTCTGAAGTACACCTGCTTGCTGTCTGATCACAACTCACTTGGACTCTGTTTGCAAGAGAGCTTGATGGTTTTTTGGGCATTGTAGGGTGTTTGCAAGGGCTTTCATAGCTCATAATTAATGCATGGCTACATGATTACTATTAGGTCTCTAGGCTAGTCATGCTAGGTGGTTACTACTGTTTTAAGGGTGGATGCCAGAGCGTAAACAACCAGTGTGTAGGATGTTAAGCTTGGTTGTTAGGTAGTTGCTGACAAACAATTGTCATATTGTGACATTGTTAAGGTCTTACGAGTGGTTGCTAGGGCAGTTGGCAGCAGTGGCATAGCATTACTTGGTGAGTGTTAGGGTGCTCAATGTTGTTGCTAGGGTAGTTGTTATTGTAATTCTGGATAGAGTAGTTCTGATTCTAGCATTAGTGCTAGCAATGGTAACGGCAGTATTGTTAGTGACAGTAGCATTTTCATTTCTTTATTTTTGAATAATAAAAAAAATGAAAAATTGATGTTCAGAAAGCCACATCAAAAGCTAGTGTTTTAAAGTTGAATAGAAATGTATCAACCATATTGGTCATAAATTACATTGAGTCATTAATTACCAGATGTTACTATACCTACATATTTTGTTCACATAACACTTGGGTGGTATTGACATGGTCTCCTTTAAAGCATTTACAGAAATTTAAGTCCAGTGTGATATTTCTCCTATACTGTATGTACATATTTTTGAGTCACACAGCTCACAAAAATGTATCTCAGATGTAACTGTAATGTCCTGCATGCCATAGTCAAAGAGACACAACATCCAATAGTTGAAAGTTATTTTTCCCCAGCCAATAAGTGCACTAAGGACCAAACCACCAAATCCCCTTCTTCCCCCTCAAATGTTGTTTTCATGCTCTTCCTCTTCTCTGTGTCATAAATACAATGGTGTTATTGTTCCTGTGAGTTTGTATATACAGACAGAAATTACACAATGGGGACTTGTTAGTGAAAAGAAAACAACATGGCCTCAAACGAGGGACTGTCAGAGAGAGAAAAGAGATAGCAAGAGCAACAGAGTGAGGTTGAGAGGGAATGAGACAGATAAATGAAGATGATCTCTCTGGATGGCAATGACTTATTCCTTGTGATGATACAGTGAGGACAGCGAAGGCTGAGAGGAGAGATGGCACATTTTGATGGCACACACTTCAGGCTACTAAGCCTGTGTAAATTGTTTCACACATCATTGTGTGTTTACAGTGGGGACTTGATGTTGAGACAGCAATAATGTGTTTAACAAGAGGAAAGAAATTAGCACTCCTTTGTTAGACAATTATCATGTATTTCTGCAGGTTTTGCAGCAAGGCCAATGTCAGTCGGGGGGTGTGAAGTCTGTATCATAGACTCCAAGTAAACTCTGGAAGTCTTTTAAGCCTGGAAACTGGAGTATTCAGAACTCTGATTAATATTCTTCTCCACTGTGCAGACTAGAAATTGAAAACTTTAGGTGGCGGGGAAGAGTGGGGGATTATACCTGCGTGATTGGCTCCAAACTACAGCCATTGTTACAGCAGCTCGGTTGTAATTAGAGGGAGAAATTACTTTGGAAAAAATAGCTTTGGAACAGCTGGCGAAACGTAAACTCTCTCATATCCAATCTAAGAAATAAGCCTCCCAGCCGGTATAAGAAAGCACCTACTACTACCCCCCCAACCCCCACGCTTAGGTAGAGGGATGAAGCAGTAATTGCTGTCTTTGTTATGTGATCCAATGGAAGCTGTACTTTCAGAACTTGCAGTACCTATTAAGATATCATACATGCAGGGCTCTTTACATAGGAACTAATTTTCAAACCATCCACCATACATCAGGCTGTAAGAAGTTCAGAAGAATGGTAATTAGGACTTGTAAGGAAAGTTAAAAGTTGCTTTTGTACAACAAGTAGCTATTCTCTTTTAACTCACTCAGGGTTTCCGCCAGAAAAGTTGTTAGGCCCAGCGGCCAAGAAACTTGACTGCCGGGCCAAGACACTTGGCCTGGCAGCCAAGCGGCTAAATCTTGTAGTTCTGCAAAGTTGAAGAATTGCATAGTCCTCTATGAGTTGAGAACATTTTACCATTTAATAGGCAAATAAAAACCCTTGAAAACACATAAGGCCTGGGGCATCCGGTAGCCAAGTGGTTACAGCGCATACCTTATAACCGCAACACCCCTGGTTCAACTGCAGCTTAGGACCTTTGGTTCATGTCATCCCCCTTTCTCAATCTAATAAAGGGCAAAATGTCAAAAGAAAAATCTTTTTTAAAAATAATCCACATTTGGGCCTCATGCAAGAACCACTCGTACAAACAGATTAGTTCTTTAGTGGCACATGCATGTGATTTAAGAGAACTTGTGGCATTCAGCAATTTTCTTATAATTTTCTCATACAGAAACCTCTCATTTGAAATAACCAAAATTGTTCTAGTTTCGGCAAAAAATAGTGTGTTCATGTAAGACCCCATCACTCACAGTAAGAAGCTGATTGAGACAATATTTTTTCAGGGTCTTTACGAATCATAATTCCAGCATATGAATGAATGGGGAGTTTAAATATCACAAAGTCAACTAAAAAAAATGTTTATAACAATAGTACACCTAGTCATGACCAGGTGGTATAAAGTTGAAATGTGTAATTTAAAATACATATGTTCAGCTGAATCTTACTTGGAACACTCATACGAACAAGGCCCGCAGAAAAAAAGGGAGAGATTTAGGATAGGAACACAAGAATGTTCTTGCATGAGGCCCAGTTGAATATTATTAAAAATGCTCTTTGTCATCATAAGATGTTTTTCTTGGAAGGTTAGAAGTTTAATATGCTTGACCCGTAAACGCAACCCATAAACAGCGCCCTTTACAATTAAGTTTTACTTATCACATTCAAAACGTGCAACAGCAACAGGCAACAGGCTACAGGCTAGGCAGCATAGGGAAACGCTTGAGGCAAGGATTTTCCAATTCATTACCTTAGACCCTATTTGTTCACTGTGTTGGTGGGGCAACTTTTTAGTGCAGTTCTCCCCATAGAGGTAGTCAGTCTTCATTTTCTTGACAGAGTGTTTAGGTTCAAGATCCATAGACTTGAAGGCCACAAAAAAAATTTAATTTTCCAGTTGCTTGGAACATATAAATTACAGGTATTTTCACACATACAGTATAATTATAATTTTCACACTTGGGCCAAAGGTTTTTCTAGGCTAGAGTTCGGAATCATTATGTTTGGTGAAGTGCAAAAGCTTCAGTAAAATATGGGTGCTGTCCAAAGAAGCAGTATTACAGTAGTACTACCGTAATATGTACTATGTACTAAAAGTTGATAATGTGGTAGTTGAACTTGTCATACACCACCTTTATTTATAATATGCACACAATGCATATCAGTATAGATAAAGAGACTGGTGTAAACAAATCTTTAACAGCGTCAGAAAACTTTAATAATTTATATTTAGTTTTGGTTTAAATGTTACTATTTATATTTTTAAAAATGGGCTAAACTGGAATAGAATTAGCTCCATGTACAGGGGGTGGAGTAGTTTTTTGCCCTGAAGAGAGCAACACTTACCAGGGTTCAGGGCAACATTCACTGACCAGGGGGTGATATGAGCTGAGCAAAGGAGCCTTTGGTGAGTACTTGGCTCACTACACAAGCACAGGGGCTGAACACATGGTCCCCTGGGACTTTCAAATGGGCGCTTGATGACCATTGGTAACTTTGGCTGACCAGAAGGGCACTTGGTCCACCCAGAGTGGCATTTAAGGAGCCTTTGGGCTGACAATATAAGCACTTGGGTGGCCACTGGTCTGCTCACAGGGGCACTTGGGCTGCTAAACTGTCTGTCTGGTGTTACTATAGAGCGACGATGAAGTGTCCCAATAGGGCACACACATGGTACATTTTGTTTACATAAAACCTGACCTGAACCTGCAGTATGCATGTGGTAATAGGCCCAACCTCAAGTCAAATAAATGTTATATATGTATGTATAGCCTCATATCACAAATCAAACATTTTGCCTCAGGGGGCTTTACAATCTGTACAGCATTACAACATCCTCTATACTTAGACCCTCTCAGCCTGAGTTATTTCAATACCCTCAGATTGCATTGGGTTAGGTCTATAGTTCAGCCACTTAAGTTTTCATTTGGATCATACTGTATATTGTCCCTTTAATGTCAGTTCTCATTTGGCCACCTTGTGAACTCATTTCGGCTTCTTGCTTGCTATTCTGTGACAGTTTGTCGTCAGCCATTTGAGTCCCGGTCAGGTCACATAATCAGTTATCTTTCAGCCCTGTCTGACATTGTGCTGATTCACCTTTTGATAATTCAATTGAGTGATTACGCAGAAGGCTCTTTCTAGAATCACAACCACTTATATTATACAGTATTGTCTAACATGTAGTTGTAAGCATAAGACATAAGAATTGAGGCCCAGACAGTAGTTTGGCAAGACATTAGACACAGCAGGATTATCATAGGAAAAGAACAGGTAGTTGTCACTCACTCACCTTATTATACATTCATTTATCCATACATACATCCATTCACTCTGCACACTTTAAAAACTTGACTTAAGATTAAAGAAAGCCAGTTAAACAGTTTGAGCTATAAACAATTATTCCAGTTTCCAATCTCACCTTGATGCCCACGTAGTCTATAGGAATGATGGGTTTCTCCAACGAGGGCAGGCTGGCCTCATCCAGAGGCTCTCCCACCATCACTTTGGTTGCCACATTGATAAAGTCCACACCGATTGTTTTTGATACAAAAGGGAAGGAGCGTGAAGCCCGCAGATTACACTCTATCACCTGAAAGGGTGCATAATGCAAATAAAGTAATTTCAAAAAAGTAAAAAGACACCCATTCTTGCAGATGAATGTACACATTAACTAAAGCTAATCAAAAACATAAACACACTCAATGCAGATATGTACATTGCCAATGCACAAACATACTGTACACATGGAGTTTATACACACATATTTCCTGGTGTGTTGTAGCTGGGAAATCAAAATTGAAGACAATATTGATCATAAAATCCATCCAGCTTTGCAAATTATTCCGAACACATGGTGATTTCAATTCATGAGTGAATTGCATTGCAGCAATCAAGTGTGAAAATGTCAATCTATCATTTAGTCATACTCTGGTAAATATTACCTACCATGACATCATTGCCTTTAACCAGAAATTGAGTGTTAAAGGGCCCGGAAATCTCAAATGCTTGCGCTATTTTCCGGGTGGCAATCTTAACCTGAGGGCAATGGAAAAAGAGAATATATACAATAAATATACAATAAATATGAAGCTGTCTGTAAACTGTTTCATAACATAATATCTTTGTACACACGTATGGAGACTTTTTTTTTTGCATAATGTAAAGTGAAACTGAAAATCACATTTAGTCATCCCATTTTGCAGTCAAAAATAATGCCAACATGTTTTTTTTAATGTATTGTTAATAGTTATTTACTATTAAATGGAAGAAAAATGGTCTTTAGGGAACTATCAAATATAAATGCTCACTTTCTTCTCAGCTGGCTGGGAGGGCTTGTCTGTGTTTGATTGACAGCAGCTGACTAAGTGCTAGTGTTACACTGTCAGGAACAAAAGCCCACAAGTCAGGGGCAAAGACTGAGTTGTTAGAGGTGGTATTGAAGAGTAATGACCATACCAGTATCTAAACGGACCAAAGTGACCTTTTCAGGTACATTTACCTGCTGTTTAATGTAATGGAGCTCAGCAGCTAATTAGCTACCTAACCTGAAAACTGACATTAGCAAGGCACTTTTCCCTGATGAATATTTGTTTGGTGGCTCATCAACAAGCCATGGTGCAGGACAGGACATGTGTTCATGTTAGTAAGTTAGATAAGAAGGAGACTTTAGCAGGAAATCTTAGTCTGGAAATCTTAATGGAAATCTGGAAATCTTAATCTTTGTCTGTTATGTAGCAGGCTGCTGATGTTACTGTTGTATGCAAAGATTTGATTGGCATTTGCAGGTCGCCATCTACAAAAATGGAGAACTAACAAAATTCTGTCGAATTAATTCAAAAATAGGGGGTGTCATCATGAAATCAAAAAATGAAAATATATAAATTATACATTTCTCCCTTTCGGTTTCTGATTTTCTTCTCAAAGGAGAACACAGCTCAAGTGATTTACAGGGCAGATATGTCAGCGGTAGCGGGAAAAAAACATGCTATTTAATTTCAGTTGGACTTAAAATGCACACAGTATTTGAGTTAAAGTGCTTGTGGAATATCAATTGGGTCATTAAAAAATGAAAGTAAAATTGATATAGTTTGAGTCACTACATGAACATTGAGAGTGACCAAAGATGAGTTTCTGTGTGGAACTTAACTGACCTTTTCTAGCGAACCCTGGCTAATGGTCTGGGTTGGCAGCATTAGGGTGGCATCTCCTGAGTGTACCCCAGCATCCTCCACATGCTCTGTTATTGCATGGACCAGAACCTGGACAGACACCCAGTGATTACGTCATACATACAGTATTTACATGCAGATCATAGCTCTAATATGCAACAAGAGTTACTACTTAAGACAACTCAGCCTTAACAGCCTTGGTCTGTTCCCTGATGAGAATTTTTCAGATGGAGGCAGACTTGATGTATTTATACCTACAGTATATCACAGTGGAAAATAATATACAAAAATGGAGCGTCAATATATGGTGATCCAGTTCAAAAACAGTGTATGCTTCACTATGCATTTGGAGGAAATGAATTAACTGAGTCAGGTCAATAATCATTGAAAATCTGTCTGGAAAAAGAGCCTGTATTTGGTGAAGAAACAATGTGAGGAACAATGTACGTGGATATGCAGTGTCAAAAGAATAACTTCCAACTTTTCACCCACAGAAAAGGTGATTTGTATCGCCAAGCTCCTGCATGTGTGAGTGTGTGTCTGAAAATGAGCTGCCGTGTCATTAGCTCATTTAAACTGCTTCTAACCACAGCATTCATTAGCACTCTTCAGATAGAGCTTGTAATTAATACGTATTATCTCTGACTTTTCCACTCTCCCACACATATAATCACTCACTCACACATACACGCACACAGCCTGACCACGAATAATGAGGCCTGCTTGGTATTCAATTAATGGACAGCTTGTTAATGTGATACTGAAGATAAGGTGGGGCTGTATTCAGGGAAATCAGAAAAAGAAAATCTACCATACAACTGGATAACCCACGTTCAAACTGACACCCTTGAAATGACTCCCACAGCCTAACCAATAAAAAGACAGACAGGGCATTCAGGACAAGTACCTTAGCAACTTACAGTGCTAAACAATTATACACTCATATAAGTTTTCAAAAGTTAAACCAGCTACTAATAAGTGTCTGTAAAAGTGAAACTCCAACAAACAGGCATTATTGGTTTGTGAGGTTCCATGTGTCTCAGGAATCATTAGGATCAAATTTTTGTAATTTACTTTTTCTGTCATGCTCCCTAAATCAGCCCGATCTATTTTATTTTCCCTTGAATACAGACCTTTCAACATCCTGCAGAAAAGAGAAACAGAACTGCATTTTTACAATTTTACATTTCAACACATTAGCGAAAGAAGCATTTGAGAATATTAAAGAACAATTTAAGCAATTTTTCAGTGACATTTTTTCTGTATTAGATGGGATATTTTTCTTATGTAACCCCACTTTGATAATCTGAATGCATTCAAGCAGAATTAAGAAGTACATTTTTTTCAGATTTTCCTCTTTAATTAAAGGTTTTATTCTTTCAGTTATCAGTTATCAAATATTTATCCCTGTGCTTTTTTGCTTCAGAAGTTATGGAAGATGCAGTTCAATAGTTTTTTTTGTACATTCTGCTATGAAAGTCATTAGAGGAATATATAACAGAACTATGAGTCATATTTTCTGAATTTTGTGATATTACAATAACCAGCGTCTAGTATTTTATTTTGGATTTTCCTTAACATTCTTTGAAACAAACTAGCTGGAACAATATGGTAGTATATATGTAAAGTACATTCATGATTGAGCAACAATCAGCAGACGAACACAACACGAAAAGTAAGAAAATGACATAAATCTGTGGTGCATGTCAATCAGATATGAAAACAGTTTGTTGAACAAGAATCATTTCAGTGTGGCCTGAACTGATCTAATCTAAAAAGAAAAAATAATTTAGTATCACCAGTTTCCTGCATTTCGGTTTTAATGTATTCCGTTCTCCAAATCAGATCTGTCTGAACTATAATGTCTTTTCACTAAAGATGAATGAGATTACTTCCACTTTATTAATCTGCTGGGTTCAATGTCTGTTCTACCTTTCCATTTAAACTGATAAAAATGGAGGACTGAATAATGCCAGTCTAAAGAGATGAATAACAATGACACTGTTCTAAATGAAAATATGATCAGACAAGGCGTCAATATCAATAAAACAGCGACATCTTTTTTTTTTTTCTCATACTGTTACACTGTGCAACATTAGATTATGCAAAAGATGTTTTTGAATAAAACCAAACTAAATTTCTATGTCAAGTTCTGGTTCTTTGAGTAATTATTGCAGGCAGAACATACTAATGTGTGCATATTATAAATTTAGCCTGCTTTGACAAGGCATGGAGCCAGTACTGCCAGGACTTACTCATATACAGAATGGCAACATAATGTTGTTAAGGAGAGAAGACAAAAGCCTATACACTGTAACTGGAAAGAATATGTCAGTAATGTCTCACCTTGCCACCTTTGGCCACAGCATCCACCTCTACCTCCCTGGCACCACGGATGAACTTGGTGATGACCACTGGATGCTCCTGGAGGAAAGACAGCAGGACGGCTATTCTATGAGGTTATTCTACTTCAGTGTTTTCCAAGGTTAGGAAATTAACAGAACATAAGCAGAATTAAGGACATTGCAAGAGGTAGGAAATAATTAGTAATAGTATACAAGTATTGTATATATCATAATTAAAACATGATAGGTGGTGGTGCATCATACTGAGAAGTGTTCATAATATTTTGCCTTCCTCCTGTATATTAATGGCATAGACAAAATATTAGAAACACTTATATAATATATAATATAATGCACACCACCACTACCCACTATGACCTTAATAATATACATAAAGTAGACTTATCACCTTTCTGACAGTGTCAAAATGTATAGATATAATTTCTATATCAAAATGTGTAGAATCTATGGCAGAGCTGTTGTATTTGATTGCAATAGATTGCACATGTGTTTCTAATAAAGTGCTATATGAGTATAAAAAGAGAAATCTCTTGAAAGAGATAAAAACAAACAGCTCATGATGAAAGAAGTGTAATCTATCAATTGTTAAGAAAAGCCATTCTGTAAAAGTGAGTTTTAAGATGACATTTAAAGGCAGCGACAGTGTCAGCTGACCTGATGCTCAGTGGAAGGCTGTTCCAGAGCCAAGGAACAGTACTTCTGAATTTTGGAGCTGCTCCATAGCTCCGCTGTTCGGGCAAGTAAACAAGGCATTACAATAATCGAGGTGGAATTATATAAAAGCATGTTTAATTTTCTCTGTGTTACTAAAGGACAGAACTGATCTGAATAGTTGAGATATTCCTTTGTTGACAGCTGCATTTGCATCTGAGACGTGTTCAGAGCCAATGATTAGAACTTTTGTCTTAGAGTTGAATTTTTAAACAGTTGTGGGACAGACAGTTTTTAAGTCATCTAGGCAGCTATGTAGTGAAGCCAGTTTGCAGATGTCAGAAGGTTTAAATGACGGGTACAGCTATTGTATATATTGTCAGCGCAGCTTTGGAAGGAGATGTGGTGACAGATTTTCTGTCCTAAAGGTAACATGTACAGGGTAAATACAACAGGTCCAAAGATTGATCCTTGTGGTATTCCATGTTTAGTTTCAGCAATTCATGAAGCAAATTCACCAACAGAAATAAAAACATTTCCTGTTGGCTCCTGACAAGCAGTCCAGGGCAGTTCCAGTGATACCCACCTACTTTTTTTAGTCTGTTTATAAAAGGACAGAATGGGCAATGGTCTCAAATGCTGCACTGAGGTCAAGCAATAATAACACAGACCATGTACCAGAGTCAGCAGCTATCAGTAATTTGTAACTCTAGCAGTTCCTGTGCTGTGTAGCTTGCTGCACTCAGACTGAAACTTCTCAAAAATATTGTTATTTAGTGTCTGCAGAAGTTGTAATAAAGCGCAGTTCTTGCACCCCAGAAAGTCTTATGGGCAGGTGGGTCGGATCATCAACTCTGACTGTGAAAGCACCAAAAATTCCTGCACACTGTCAATCACTGGTACTCACTTCATTAACAGCGTTTTGATCCTCAGACCATCAGAATCTTGCCTTGTGAAGATCTGAGGACCAAAATCATCAATGAAAAAAAACAATCTAAATGATATAACCCAGTCTGAACAAGGTTGTAGCCTTTTGTGAAGTGCAGTCTGTAAATTTTAGACAGTGAAATGTTCGTTATTTTGGTTTTGTATGCCAGAAAATTGGATTTGAAATGAAGAAAAGACAGAGGTTGAAGATAACTTTCAGCTTTAAATTGAGGTTGTTCAAATCTGCTCAGATCAGTTTATGTTCTTGACTAGTTAAGCTTGTTACCTGACCCTAATCCAACTCAGCCTGTGAATCACTTGCTCAAGACTAGACTGTAGGAAAAAAAAAAGAAACAAGCACAAAGCATTACAAGGAAAAGTGCCTGCTGATGTCATAGACTTCCAACTATTTTTTATTATGATAACTTTTTCGAGTTTTGGTAACCTGTCAAATTGCATTTGTTTTCTAAAATTGTGATACTGTATCTAAATTGTTACAATTCCAAAAGTGAAAAATGTTGGATTCATCATTGTTCTGATACTTAGAACTTTACTGTGTGTACATCTGTGTATCAGTGTTGATGTTGGGTTGCGTTTTGGCAAAAGTTGATTCTGGTTCAACCTCTTGTAGGACGGCCGCTGCGTTTTTTTGCTGAACCCCATGCTGTCCAGATTTGGTGCAAATGCAGCTTAAGCCACCTGCGGGTTCAGTGAAGAAGAGATGGGCACACAACACTAGCCAACAGTCATGCCAGCTGGTAGCATCAGATAATTGAAAGCAGAGGGAGAACGCAACATGAAAAAGAGAACCTGAGAGTGTGTGTAAGTGTGTGATGGAGAGAGAGATCACTTGCCCTAACATGTTTACCCAACAGAATTCAAGACAGTGAAAAATGAAAAGCCAAGGTGAGATGTATGGAGGGAGTTCCATGGCGATGTGTCTCTCTCACATGCGCAGGCAAGCACACACAGAGTTAATACCGTGCTCACCTGGGACACCTGGGTGGCCTCCTCCAAGAAGCGTTTCATCTCCTCTTCACCATATGCAACGTTCATTGCAGAGCCACTGGTGAGGTGCAAGCAGGAGAGAGAGAGAGAGAAAAAGAATGAGGGAGAGAAAACAAAAGGCCACAGGAGAGGAAGAGAAGCATGCAAACAGGAGAACATACAAGCTTCAAATGATGGTTCAAAACACTCATTATCTTTCTGTTGCATCACTATTACCATCGGGAACAAGGTCTGGAAACAGTCAAAATAGGGAGCGGGAGAGAGAGAAAGGAAAATGAACAGCTATTTAGGTCGAAAAGCACTCCAGGCTCTTGAAAACGAGTTCAGAACTTAGTCATTAAAAAACAACAGATTTAGGCTAGTTTTGTTGTGGTTGTTGTTTTTGATGTTAGACTGCTAGCTGGGATACTCTCCTGTTTGAAGAGGATGGGTTGAGAGAAAGAGGACAAAGAAAGGCCACAGGCTTGGGTCAGAGTCTTATTACTTAGCTGTATGTCGCTCAGAGGCACACATATGTCCAACCCACAAATGAACACCGGCCCTTCTTTTGTGTACCAGCAATAGGAGATTCATACTCATTTGCATTCAGGTATATTCTTGACTGTGTGATGCTATCTAGTTTTTGTATCACTCTTCTCCAAATTTTCATTGGAATCCTCATTAATCCAGTCAGACTCTTCTGTAATGCAGTTCCACACAGAGCTGGAAAATTATATTATATGCACTATAACTTGCAGTTGTACATATTATATTTGTGTATACATGTACTGTATATGTATGTATATACATAACTATATTTTCCTAATATATATATATAATATAGTTTCTTGTTTAGTTTCTTCCCTCAGTGCTACTTTTTCTTCTTAGTCTACATTCTATTTAATTGTTTTATTCTATTCATTGTGCAACCCTGTATTACATAATACATAACAATGTATAATATGTAGCATAATGTATAATAATAAGCTGAATACACTGAACCTTGACCACTTGCAGTTCATTTATATTACACAAATATTATTTATTTGCCCAGTGGTATTGTTCACTACCACATCCTGATTTGGTTTCAACTTCTGAGAAAATTAAACAAACAAACAAAAAAAAAACACCAAAAACAAAATCCCAACACTAGCTGTGGTTTTATGGACCCTAATATTCCACTAATAAATTGGAGTAATAGCCCAATCAGAATAAAAAATGCCTCATGTAAACCACCTCAGTTGGAAGAGACTAGCCCGATCTGAAGGAATTTTCAATCGGGTTGAGAGGGGTGGTGTAAACCTTTGATAATCTACTTAATAGGAAAATAGTCCCTACTAACCATGCTCACGCTTAATCTGATCATTTCTCTCTGGTTGGAATAAATATATTCTTTCTGCGCATGTTTGCCCCACGTGGGGGTAACATTAGGTGATGTGAACGAGTTTCAAGGAGGGACAAAGACATGGCGGTTGCAAAACAAAACTGGTCTGTGGCTGATAAAACACTCTCTTCCTGTTTGAAGATTGCAGGACAAGTATGTGCTGCTGAGATTGCTGCTTAATTAGCAAGAACAGTAAAAACACAAATATTGTTCCCAGGACAAAATTTGGATCCATCTTGAAAATTGTATTAACAGGTAGAACCACTTCTTCTTCTTCTGTTATATTTCCAGCAGATTAGACACTTCACAAGGGGCGGAACCGCTTTGCTCATGTCAAAAAAGTTATATTCTGATTAAAGGCTTTGGGGCATGTAAACACACATCTTATCAGATCACTTTATTTAGTGTCCATGTAAACAGTAAAGTAGGAATCTCTAATCAGAATGATTTCAATCAGGTTGAAGAAATATTGTCCATGTAACTGCAGCTATTGAGGTAAAATTTAATAAATCAGACAAACGTAAAACAGTGGCATCGCCAACTGACTTAATGGACCTTTATAAAAGTAAGTTAGGTCATTTTCATGCTTGGGTGAATCCTCCAAATATCCCTCCTACCTCTAATACAAACCTCTACATCATTTAACTTATCTACTTCTTCCACCTTCATCTAGTCTAAGCTCATCTTCTCTTCTCTCCACGGTTCCCACACGCACACTTACTCATTCACACACATATACACATGTCATCCATTGATATGATATCGATCACTCCCATTACCCCTTCCATTTGATGTTGGCTGTTAGTCATAGTAAGCATAGTGAATCACCAATTTTTGATTTTTTTAATACTTTTTTTTTTTTTTTTAAATGAAGCAAATTCAAAAAAAAGAAAAGAAGACCTAGGTTAAGATTTTTTTTCAAGTTATTATTTGAAATGTTTTTTATACAAAATACTTCAAACTTTGTGAGTTTTGGTATGTTGTGTGCATGCATTTTACTGTTATATATAAGTATGAAGCTGAAATCTGACAAGGAAGACAAAGAGGAGAGTTTTGGGTATATAAATGTTTGAGTTTGTGCATATGTACTGAGGATGGGAAGAACATTCAAAAACCATTACCAAGTATGTCAAAGGGGAAGAGTGAAAACACTTTGGGGATGTAAAGATCAGAAACACTTCACCTCGGAGGAGGAGGAGGAAGAGGAGGAGGAGGAAGAGAGCTAACATTATGAATTAAATGTATTGATATTCAATATAATTTAACTAATGGTTTTAAATGTGTGCATGTTCATGACACTAAGAGTTTTCCACATCTTGCACGTCAAACGAATGAAGTCAAACACTCCATTATAAACACTTTATTTTCAGTGGCACCAAAGCCCTGCTGAATAAAGGGTCTCATCACGACATCTGCTGGACAAAAGTGTCACTACATGATGTAGGGAGCTACAGTGTGCATTAAGTTCATTAATCATCGTAACTAAAACTGTATTTTTATTCAATTAGCAGTAAGTCTGTGAATGAATTATTATCAGAGCTCATAGATTTTTTTCCTCAATGCCACAGCCAACCAGGGATGCACTTTTTCTTGTCTGTATTTATCAGTATACTTTGTTGGCCCAGTAGACTAATTCAGTTTTATGCCCATGCCCTTCATGATTAAGAGACTGCTGACATTGAGAGTCTGGCCTGTGAAAGTAAGAGATCTCTAACAACTCTTCACTGTTTGTGTTCTAGACACATTAGAATTAGAAAAAAAGGAGGACATTGTATTGTATGATGGGTTGATGTGAGGGTTTGTCAACTTTTCAAATCAGCAATCCACCATAGTAACAGGAAATTTGAATTTTGTGGACTTTGATATGCAGAAATCTTGTAATAAGCTGTCAATAAATTGCACACTGTATTATCATATTTACCAGTGTGAATGATATGTCTTCTGAAAATAATGAGGAAGGCACAGTGCTGTCTCACTGCAGTTAGAAAACAGTTTCTTTCTCTACAACTTCTCATGGATAAAAAAAAATATATATATCCATACCTGAAACTATTATTTAATTCAGATGAGAACTATCCACTATAGCAACTGAATTTGGGATGGGGACATGATAATAACAATCTCATCTATCGCAACTTCAGTGTTGAGATTAGGTGTTTGTAGGGCAATTGTAAACCTTGTCCCTGTTTGTTGGCAACTGTGTGCTCAAACTTACCTGAGAACATAAGAGGGGCGGAGTAGACAGGGGTAGCCCACCTGGTTGGCAAAGGCAAACGCATCATCCTGCAAGGGAGAGAAAAACAAAACGCTCTTAGAGAATTGTTTCTCTATCTTGGGCATTTATCTTAAATGTTTGTTTTTCTTATGTAGTCACTAATGTAATTTGTGTAATTCATACAGTATGACTTTACAAAACTAATAGCTGTAACTGGTATAAAAAAAAGCATCCATTTATGTTGCAAATGTATTAATTTTGGAGTACATGGGTGAAAAATATTAAATGCATTAGCCTATTTAATCAAAATGGTAAGAAATTAATAACAAATACCATGGCACAAGTACAAAGAATATAAGTGTTAAACCACTGAGCAAGGAGAAAATGTAGTCTAGACCTGACTGTTCAGGAATTATTGGCTAAAGCATCAAAATGCATGTTATAATACCAACATATGGCCCATCTGTGTAACTGCTGTTCCTTATCTCACTTGTTACTGTTGTAAGAAGTGGGAGACATTTAAAAAAAAACATTTGATTGTTCCAGAGCTTACAGTCTCTGAAGTACAAATAATTTTGAGGCAGACAAAGAAAAGTAAAGTATTCTAACAAGCACAATACCATCAGACAACAGTCTACTGTTCAACAAGTACAAGAGGTTTTAAAAGGCGGACAACAATTTGTCTGGTCCATTGCCTAAAAAGCTCTAATACCTATGGCCTGCATGTATAACCTGAGCTTTATTCGGTATTTCATCCTTCATGAAACGCTGTATTTATCAACAAGGAATTTATATAATGTTAGAAAACTAAAAGATTAGAGCCACTTGAGACAAACAAAGAATCAATATCAAATCAACCATGTGTGCTTGCGCTTGTCCTCGTGTTAACAACCTTCTCATACAGCAAGGCCCTTTTCACCCATTCTCAATTCAACCACAGACATTGTGAAAGGCTGCAGATTTGAAAGGGTGTACTTCCATATCTGCAAAGAACACAACTAATCAAAAGACTAAAAAGGGTAGCATAAAAGGGAGTATAAATGCTCCAACAGTCAGAAACTGGGGCTTCAATTCATCTCCCTTTTGATTTTCTTTTCTTCCATTCAGTTCACATGAGGAATGAGAGAAGAAAGAGTAGGAGTCGTGGACCGAGTCTAGCAGTGAAGGAAAGGCTGTCTGTCCACCTCCTCCTCCTTATCATCATTATCATCATCGCTCTTTCTCTCTTCTCCACCTCTCTGCACGTCTAGCCTTTTTCTCTCTATCATTACCCACTGTTCACTCGCCAGGTGGAGTACCATTAGCAGACAACAAAATAGCTTCCCAGAGACACAAGCATCTCCCACATGGCTCTGCTGGACTTATTCCAGCCTAATAAAAGCAAACGGATCCTTAAAGATCAGCAGGGAAATACAATATGTAGCTAGACTTTGGAGAGACATAGACCTTTATCTGTGTGTACTGGCTAATCGCTCCTTAGTGGTAACTGAGTACGTGAGCAACAGTACTCGAAAAGACATATTTCAGCTCTGACTGCAGACACATTTCAGTGCTCCACACCTAGGGGCCTGATAGCGCTTCATTCAAATGGAGCCAGGAGTGAGTTGAGAGGGCCAACCACAAGACAGTAAGTGGTGGAGCTGAGTCTCTGTATGAGGAAGAATAGAACGGTACATTTCCTTGAAGCAAATTCGTATCTACATCAAACTAAATAAAATAAAATAAAAACACTAAATGGGAATGTCTTCATTAAGATAAAATTTGCCAGAACCAAGTTGAAGCAGTAATAATTGGTTTATTATTATAATTACTATTATTATTATGATTTGGCCAATAGGGGACAGCAGAACATTCTGCTTTTATGGCAGATAACCAGCAGACACGGAGCAACTTACAGTAGCAGTATGAACAGTATTCATTGGGAGTTGTGTTTCTAACCACCTGATGAATGTAAGTTGGATATTCAGTCTCAGATATCTCAGTTTTTGTTCTCCATTGACTTATAAGGGAAAATAAATGTTCCACTATGTTCACCGCTAGTAGTTTACTTTGTCTGACTGCTGTTGACTCCTGTCGATACTGGGAAGGTAGCATAAAGTAGGTTTATCAGAGCTTTTTCATCCAAAACAGCTGTCCGCTGCTGGAAACAGGGTTGATGGAAGCAGTGAGACTTAACCAAACAGTATGTTTTTCAGGCTGTTAAACTAAATCAATTAGCTGCTGTAAAAAAGGCTGTCTGAAGAGCTGAGGGGGACTGCAGATTTGGGTGATAATTCTCTGTTGGCTCATCACTACCCCTTTCACATTACACACAGTCATTGGATCTACTGTTAATATAAAAGAAAAACTGTTTTCCTGGGGGGAAAACCCTGATACAGTTAGTCAGGGAATTCATTGATTGACTGTGGCCTGCAAAAACACATGAGCAGTCAAAGAAGCTGAAATTGGCTTGCTGGTTGGGTGGAACATTACATTAGAACAAGAGTGACGCTCTGACGCTTAGAGATCACAAAAACTGCTCCTTGGCGTTCCAGTCCTGCTCCGCAACATTCAAAAGTCTTGTATAGGAAGCATTTGAAGAGCATTTCTTGTGATTCAAATAGTTTTTTTGTTACAATATATCATTCACAGCCCTTCTATTAATATTTCATTTGTTTCTCACCAGAGAGCTGAGGGCCCTCCATGGGGCTTGGGCCACTCCGAGGTCATCTAGGATACCAGAGAAGACAGAGCGCTCCTCGGCCCGGTCAATCTGCAGGGGGCTCGTCCCCAGTATCTTCACCCCACTCAGGTGCAACGGGACGGCCAGGTTGTTGGGGATCTGGCCTCCCACAGATACAATGCTGCCAGAGCAACCCTGGAGACGAGAGGAAAATTCAACAGAGGTAAGTACAGATGGAAGAAATGGAAATTGGGATTGATAATAACTCTTTATTAATAAATAAACTCTATATTTTTAATGGTATGAAAGAGGCTATTTCGAGATCAAGTGGAAGACTAAATTAAATGCTTGTGGATTTTCCCTTTCTGAATTGAATTTACAGATATTTGATATAAATTAAGAGGAGAGGAGAGGATGGAGAAAAGAAGAATGTGCAAGATAAAAAAGAGAACATAACAGCAGACAGAATAAAAAAAATGAAGAGAGGAAAGAGGAAAAAAGACTAGGGAAGGGAAGGTACTCTGTCAAGTCTGGGACCTCCTGCCACCGACCTATCAGCAAAGATTTACAGTCTGAAATCTGTGGCCACTTTCAATTATTCTGGCCACTGATCACACAGTGAAAAAACGAGACAAACAAAAACAGTTGATCTTGGTCATGCCATGGGTTTAGTTATCACCAGGGACAGTGTGTATGTGTGTGTGCGTGCGTGTGTGTGTGTGTATGCTCCTTTCATTAACAGTTTGCAACCCCTTTTCCTGTCTGGCTGATCCAGGGGGGATGCTGTTTCTATGGCAATGCTAGGTTGTATCTCTTCATTATTCATGGGCTTGCTCTCCTGCTCCTGTCCAGGGTTTATCTCCATGCTCTAATGCTGTATTTATCACACACACACACATACACAAACATACACAAAGCAAGAGGGACCGTGAGAGAGGGATTGATAGTAATGCTATCTCCCGGAACAAACAAACATTTAATCACACTCTGATCCCATCGCAACTTTAACTGGATTACAATTCCCCAGCAAGGGAAAGTCAATGGATATTAGTACGCAAACACACAACACAACATAAATACACAGGCACCAATAAACATATACACGGAAATGTTCAGGGACACTGTCACTGTTCATACCCTTGAGCATGTTTTGAAATCTTTAGGGTCAGCTGGGCTTGAGACACAGCACAGAATGAGGGAGAAATGATGTATCATTATATACTGTATGTGATAAAGCCTGTTGGCTCAGTTTAGCATAAAGATTGGAAACAGGGGAAAGCTAGCCTGGCTCTGACCCATGGTATAAAAAAGCCACATACAAGTACTTCTAAAAGCTTAATAATTGACACTTTATATCTTGTTTATGTTCAATGACCTAAGTATAAAAAAGCGTATGCTTTTACAGGGGTGCTTATGTGCGGGACTATTTCTTGGTTGGGCGCAGTGAGTGCTGGAGTCTCCACTGGTTGCCTAGCAACCTCACCGTGGAGAGAAAAAGAGAATCACTGCTTCCAGCCATGAAATAGTCCAGCACATAACCCCCTTAAAAAAAAAAAAAAAACTGTTTTCAGTCTTCATGATAACGTAATCTACTCAAAGTGTTGAACTGTTCCTTGTAATTACAGGTTTAGTAAATTGAACATTGTTGCATAGCGTCAAATGTGACATCCAACCAGTTTCTTGTAACTCAAATGATAACCCCTAAAACTTTTGATAGAAATTAGACTTTGCACTGGCATTATCATTAATTTAGATAAGAGAACCAGGTAATGTGATACTGAATTATGATATAATGTAATCATGGTTCTAGCAGAATTAGAGATGATCCTTAGACACTAACTGACATAAGAGCAGCATTTCCAGAGGTTCTCTAAATAAAACAAACGTTTCTCAAGTTCTTCATAACAGTTACCCTGATAAAATGATGGAAAACTACCATCTAAAAATATATTTACCCCTCCCACCCCACCCCCAAATAATGTAGGCACAATCACATGAACTATGAGTGTTACAGAGAGGTCAGCAAACCTTGAAAAGCCACAAAAATCCACACGCTTGTAAATACAGAAACATAAGCTCTTAAATCTTAGATGAGCCTTTAGTGCTGCATAATAAATGTCCCAATTAAGACCATTTCAGAGTTTTCCCAGTTTCTGCTCGATGGAGGGCGAGGGGTTTTATTTGGCTGCTCATAATTGACAATTCCATCCAGGAGGATAAGGCAGAGGAAGCTGCACGCTTAACCAGTTTCTGAGTTTATATATAAATATGGGTCAACATAATGATTTTGGATATTGTTGGTTATGTTTCATCCATGCGACTTTGAGCAGAGAATTATTATTTTTTCCCAGCATGGTGGACGACTGCTCTGTGGAAACACCATGATAATAAGTGTCTATTCTACATATTTTGATACAAAAAATAAAATCATTCTTCAGCTGTACAGTCAAAAAAATGTCAAAAGAAAGTGGAAAGCTTAACTTGGAAAATTATTATGCCATTATGTGTATGCTAGTCTTAGACCGATAATATAGTTTATTTCCAATTTTGTTGATATATAATTGATTTCATATATGCTCTGTAACCAATCAATACTACTCTGCCTATGGGAGGCCTTAAATTGATTGCAATGCAACATTTCAATCAGATTCCATTCCATATACATGCATATATAAATAATAATTATTACTGATATTGCACTCTGACTGTCCAGGGTGTCCTGACTCACTCCCAGTGTATGCTGGGATAGGCCAAGTGATCTAAAATAGGATGCAGTAAGTGGGTGTGGAAAATGGATCACTGATATCATCAGTAGTGGTAGTTGTAATGTCTTGGGTATCAGTGGAAAGTTTTAGACTGCAGTAGTTCACTGATTAATGTTCTCTTGCATGATAAAAAGGAAACCCTGGATTTGATTTTGATTTGAGTTTTGTCGCATGAAAATGGTGTGTGCACGCTGACCTCTTGTTGGGTGATGTCCAGGATGCGCTCCAGGGTCAGCTCTTCAAAGTAAAGGCGGTCACACTCATCAAAGTCAGTGCTGACCGTCTCAGGGTTGTGGTTGACCACGACTGTCTTCTTGCCCATCTGTCTCAAGGCTCTGATGCTGGACACCGCACACCAGTCGAACTCAACACTGCTCCCTGGATGATTGAACAGTTGATAAAGTTGAGCATTTTGGCCATTAACAGGAGTTCACAAATTCAGCACAATAAGCATAAAACTGTGTGACATTTGCTTTCCATGTAAATGATATTCTGTCTTCCATTAACTTCCAGAAACAACCACTGACAATAACACTTGCCAATGCACTGCAGCTGCTGTGTGTAGCAAATTTAAACTTTACAGTTGGATGAAGTGGGATTAATTTGCTTAGTAAGTACAAACAATTGCTTTGTGTGGCAAAAAAATGTCAGATGATATAAATCTTTTCAGTGATGGTATTACTCATTTAAAAACATGTTATTGTATAAAAACGCATTGCATGTATTCATGTAAATGCAACAGACATATAAAATTGACTGATTCACAATAAACGTAACCACTAAATGTTGGACTCACCAATGTGGTAGGGCCCACAACCAAGAACCATAATTCCCTGGTCTTTAAAGTCCAGGTCATGCTCCTAGTGAATTGGACAAATGAACAAAACCCATGTTAATGATGCCCTCTTGAGGACATTGATAATTCTTAAGCAAATTTTAAAAAAACACTCTTACAATCAATATTCCTAGAATTCTGATTTCAAATATTTTTTTTCACAGTAAATTAAAATTAAATTGCTTCTAAACAAACTGTATTTTCTCTGTTACCTGCCCATGATAGGTACAGTACAGGTAGTTGGTCATGGCTGGGTACTCTGCTGCCAGAGTGTCAATCTGAAAAGAGGGATCAGAGAAAATAGAGATTAAAATGGTTCATTACTCAAATGTATATAAAATAAAACTTACTCTTGCCTGCCACACCCCTACAAAACAGTAATGAACAAATTTACTACTAAATTTTTCAGTCAAAGATCATTTTTTTCTGAATTAGCAGGACCTGGGGGTAACCAGTGTAAACATGGGTATAATGTGCAAATTCTACACAGAAAGGCCACAGTTATCCCTAAGCGGAGTTCAGACCATGGCGACAGTGCCAATTTTTATATGGCTTGTGCACTGATAGTTGAACTGATACTTTGCTGCTAATTCTTCTGTACATTGATGATGATTGTGACATTATTCCATTACTCCACTGGGGTATTACTACTACTACTATTGATTAAACCATTAACACATTCTAGAAAAAGATCAAAACCAACAATGCCTGTGTATATATAGCTTTACGCCTCAATGCCAAATAATGCAATTGATGTCTAAAACTATTAAAAACATCAGTTATAAAATAGTAGTTTTGGTCTCAATCATAGATAAAAATGACACCAGGGCTATACTTTAATTAATGATCTAAACACTTCTTTAACGGGTGAACAAATCAGCCATTTACTTGCAGTGTTACAGAATGGCATTATTAAAATTTAAGTTTATGTACGTTTTGACCTGTGAACCCAGATTGGTGGAGGTGGAAACACAGTCAATTTGTGTACATGTTTGTGTGTGGGTGCGTGTATATTGATCAGGTAGGGTCACTTATTGAGTGCACTGACTGTCAGATCTAGTGGACTCTCTGTCTCTCTGGCCTACACTGGAAGCTCCAGGAAGGAGCCCCATGATGCTCACCTGTTTGACCCAGGGTCTGATGCCATGAGTCAGCCTCAGCTCTCTGGCTGCGCTCTCATTGGAGCCCAGAATCTGGCCAACCTGCCGGTCTGAGAAGCCATCTTGCTTCACCTTTAGCAGGAGCCCCTTGGGTACTGTACCACTGTAGGTAAAAATAGTAAGTAATGGTAACTGTACAGTGGTTTCTGTAGCCATTCAGATCCCTTTACTTTGTCCACAATTTAAAACTGATTAAATATATTTTTAACTATTTAAACTGATCTTCAGGTTTTTCAGTGAGGTTAAAGTCTAGTCTATGTCCACTCAAGGACTTCAAAGAAAATCCTTAAGTGGCCACATCATCAGCATTAGCTAATCTTCATTCAGTTTTAGTTGTGCTTTGGAGAGGACCTTTCAAGGACCTTTCCATATTTGCCTTATTCAGTCCTCTGGACGACTGCAAGAAAACCTTTAACCCATTTATACTAGAACAACAACACGCAATGCAATTTTTAACCAAATCTCCCTTTGCAATCTTACGAGTGCAAGATTCTTATTCATTCTGGTACCACACTATGTCAACTGCATAGTAGAGGTCAGCAGACTCTGTCAATCACTTCTTACGTTTAAAAGTTTAATGAACAACATGCCTGACATAAACATGATAGTGAGGAAAAAGAAGCCTACTGAGATAGAAGAAAATGAGAAAAGGAGTTTATTTTTTTAATGTTGTTTTCTATCCTTGGCTCCTATTTGTATATTTTCAAGTCGACTGAACTCAGAGGGTCAATCCAGCAAGTGGGTCAAAACTGGCTGGTTTACCCAGCGGTGTGGACAGCAGGGAACAGCCCACCTCAGAGCGATCAATAACACATCGACAAACAAGGCACCGAGGTGCCAGAGCAGCAGGTTGGCAAGTGCAGCCAATTAAAACCAATTTTTGTCAATAAAACTTTAATGTGAGCTGTAAGGTTAAATAGAAAAATTGTGGCAGAGATAAAGTTAGTAGTTTTGAACTGGAGCAGGCTCCGGTAAAGTACAGTTTTGGACCTGCTGAACTTCCATGTAGTTCACATCTTGTTGGTTACTGTTTCATGAAACCGCCAACTGTAGCTGACAAAACATGATGGGAAAGGAATATTTTGACCACAGGGAAAATGAAGACGGTAATGAAGTAAGATTAAAAAATACTTCTTTCTGTCTAAATTTAATAATTTTGCATTTTAATCTCAGACTAGTAAAGTATAAATCCATTTTAATATATTCATAGCAACGTAAGCTTTTTGCAGAGAATGATTAAATCTGCTTAAAATAAAAATATTTTTTGCTTTGTTTTCATGCTTAAATATGATGACTTCAATCAGTAAAAAGTCAGTACATTAGTCAGTACAAAGACAGTACAAAGACATCTATGTTTGGGGAAATATGTTTGTTTTCTGTTTTCAGTCAAATTAAAGGATCAAGATAAATTTAATTACTGTGCGTTAAGTAGAGATATTGGTCCAGCCCAGCTCAATGCACACACAGGAGGCAGAGAGAAATAGCTAGCTTCTGCCATGAATGAAAAAATACACCCTTCTAAAATAGTCTTGATTATATGTTTCATCATGTTTTCTAGCAAGCTAGCAAACAATACAACCAAAAGTCAGCTGGGTTTTGCTCAGAGTTAGGAAAGTGTGAAAGGCTGGTAAACTTCTTAGCAAGGACATGACATGTGAAACGATGGTGAAGTCACTGGGCTGGGCTGAGCTGTTTATGGTCATGAAATAGTTGCAGTCAGTGTATCTGCTTATTAAAACAACACTACCATGTGTTCAATGTCTACACATGGAAAAAGATGAGACAAAAGATACAAAGACACAAGATATCTAAATATGACAGCTATGGAGTTTGGATGGTTCCTTTGACAGAGCTAGGCTAACTTTGCTTTCTGTGTTTGTGTTTGATATTGATCTTCTCATTTAACTTCCACTAAGAAAGCAACAAACGTATTTCCCATTATGTCGTAGTATTCATTTAGCCCCAGGTAGAGACAAAAGGAAGGAATTCTTATTTCTGGTAAGAAAGCCTTCTCTCTCGCCTCCTTATCTGAATTATTTATGACCTGGTAGCGTAACAATATTGGAAATGTCAAGTGTGTTTTAACTCCCACTGCACATGGCTGAGCCGAGAAATAACAAACCCCAGAAACAACGAAAGAAGAGAATAGCAAGAGTTCTGAGTCAGAATAACAGGAAGGAAAGACATTAGATCTGAGAGCTTGGTTGTCTTGTGTACAATTACCTTCTCTGGAAAAGCTGTTTAGAGCGAGTGGTATATCCTTTGCATGCCATGAACGTATGTATACCCTCACATAAAAATAAAACATGAAGTACACATTAAGACAATGTGTATTGGTGTGTGTGCATGTGTACAGGGAGTGAGGAAAAGGGACTGCCAGATATACATACACATATGCTTACACACACACACACACACACACACACACACACACACACACACACACACACACACCTTAAAATGACAAGAATCAATTTCTGGCTTGTCACACTTTTCACTTAATCAAGTTTGAACTTTCAAAACACTAGAATGACACTTTCTGTGTGTTGTATAATTGCTGTCCTCACAAACTAAGTCCTTTAATTCATGTCACATGCAGTGCTTATATACCTAATTATCTATGTCTTCATATGCAAATGTATCATCAGGTTGTCAAATTCTGAGTTCTGCTTTAAGTAATCAAATTGATTTTTTTTGCTGGTATCAAAATAGATTTTTTAAAAATATTTGTCATATCTATAACAAAGGTGCACTCATATTCCAGCATAAAACTGGTTTCTGTAGAAAAGTGCTATTAGGACTGTGTGTATGTCTATGAGTCTGTCTGACCATACTGTATTTTAAATCAAAAAGTCAACATGATATGGGATATATACAGACGGGTGACAAATTAAAGGAAAAACCGGCACAGGTCTGAACGCTTGACCCCTACAGTGAGGGGATCTGGTGGCTCTGTTTTGCTGTGGGGGCCATTTTGCTGGCATGGTTTGGGTCCACTTAACCCCTTAGAGAGAAGGGTCACTGCAAATTAATACAAATTTCTATCCTGATGGAAGTGGTCTCTTCCAGGATAACAATGGCCTCCATCCATAGGGCACGAGGAGGTCACTGAATGGTTTGATGAGTATGAAAATGATGTGAATCATACGCTATGGCCTTCACAGTCACCAGATCTCAACTTAATTGAACACCTATGGGAGATTTTGGACCGTCGTGTTAGACAGCGCTCTCCACCATCACCATCAAAACACTAAATGAGGGAAAATCTTTTTGAAGAATGGTGTTCATCCCTTCAATGCCAAGGTGTATTGAAGCTGTTCTGGCGGCACGTGGTGACCCAACACCTTATTAAGACACTTTGTGTTGGTTTTTCCTTTAATTTGTCACCAATCTGTAGGTGTAGCTTACAAATTAGAACTGAAACAATCAGTTGATTAATTGACTAGTTTATAAACAGAAAAATTATCTGCAACTATTTTTATAACCTATCAATGTTTTCAATCACTTTTCAAGCAAAAAATACCATTTGCAACTATTCTTTTGTCATATATCATATGAAAAATTGAATATCTTTTGGTTTTGGACTTTTGAAGACATAATCTTGGGCTCTCAGAATTGTGATGGGCATTTTCTCACTGTTTTTTGACATTTCATGGACTAAATAATCACCTAATCTAAAAAATAATCTGCAGATTAATCACTAATGAAAGTAACCGCTAGTTGCCGCACTAATATAAACATGTACTGTTAAACACTAACACATAGTCATTGTATTGCTATACTAGTACATGGCTAACTTCAATCCTAACTGCTCTGTCCTAACCTTAAAATTACCGGCATCAGAGAGTAAGAAAAATCACTTTTTTCAGATTTTTCTAGTCCGTTGTGAAGGTGACATAAATGACAGAGCAAATTATTGGCTGTCATTGGTATAAAAATCACACCCTTACTTAATAACAATTTTCCACCAACTGCCACAGTGTAGAGGTGGGCAGAGCTCAGTGAAAATAGAGTCAATGTAATAGAGATATTCATTGTCAATGTGAACAGCTTATTTTAAAGATCGGTCTATTATTTAGTTCTAATCTTAACTCTACCCAAAAAATCCTAACGCTACACATGACTCTTGTTCAAATGGAAAAAAAATAAGTTCTCACTTCATTCACTCATTTTTTTCATCTTTCTATCAAAAAATATCCTTCAGTCCTAATTACAGAATTAAGAACCAAAACACTTATGTACACAAACAATGAGCCTGCTGACCAGTCGAGCCTGAAGCCCACCTTTACTCAGCTCTACTGCCCGTAAGTCTGGCAGAAGCCTATTGTACTGTAGTGTGCCTATTTCAATGTCCCCCGCTCCAGAGGCAGTGGAGACTACAACAGCCTTCACTATGTCAGCGTGTTGTGGTAGGCGCCCACCAAACGGCCAGCCATTAATTATTAAACAGCAGAGTCAGAAGGAAGCAGCAGGTAACCTGTGGCTAAGCCATGAAAATTCACAGCGGCTTTGATTTGAGCTGTCTAGGTGAGAGCTGGAGGGCAGAGAGAGCGAGGAAGCTAAGGGGAGGGAAACCATGAGAAAGAGAGAAACAGACTAAGGTTCATCTAATTTTGAGCACCAATATTTTTCTACTGGTGAGTATTTCTAGAATTTCTAGAAAAAAAACATTCAGAGTTTCTCATAAAAGGTCCTTCTTTTAGGCATTTTAAAGGCAAGGGCTAGATGTAGCCCTTGCAATGGGACAGAGGGATTAACAGTGCTGTGGGCAGCAGTATAAAGTGCATTTTGGTCAGAGATCCTGCAGGAGCAGGTGGGTGCAGGACTGAAGAAACAGTCCTGCATAGACAAGAATAAAACAGAAGCTATGGTGGCAGAATTTCTACATTTGGTGCAGTTTTATGAGCTTTTCTGAAAAAAAAGTGTATAACTTATCAGTAAGTCAATCAATATAATAAAAAATGTGTTGATTGTGATTTATCAAAAAAAAAAAGAATATAATTTCACTACAGATTTTACAGAGTTTGTCAGGAAATAATCATGTCATGAGTGGACATGATGTCTGTAGCAAAGGGCCAATAATAATCCACAAAACAATAAGAAAGTCTTGGGTAGAAATAATGGGACAAAAAGGAGCTGAGTGCATGCAGCAAAAAAGTGAGAGTGACTGTAACTGAGCCAGCTTTGGAACTAGGAAAGAAATTACAATATATTCCATAAAATGAATCCACACTTGAAGGATCAGCTGGCCTTTGGCACACTAGACTGCATCTTTATGGATGGATGGATGGATGGATGGAAGTACTGTATTTTGGAGGAGATAGTTCCACTTGACTAGATATTTCCAACCATCAAAGAAAAGCAGGGATTCAAGCAGATACCGTAGTGTAAGTTTCATTCTAGCTGTTGAGGATGTCACAGCACCTGTAACACACTATGCACACCTGCAACACACTATGCACACCTGCATACAGGCACAGAGGTAAGTATTGTAAAAAACAAATACATTATATCTCTGCAATTTAACCACAGGCTCAGTCGAGAATGTGATTACTAAAAATCTGATCAAATTATAGATTACAGTCAGTGTCAAAAGAAAAGAAAACATAATATTGATGTACTAAGTGAATTTGTGAATGTTGCAGAGTTGTGGCTAAAGAGAAGGTAGAATTTATTAGAATATACAGCGGGGCTGGCCGACCAATCAAGTTTTATTTTCAATTACATATTACAATTATAAATCCAGCACATCATTTGTCGGAGCAGCTGGACAGCGCAGTGAGAGACAAACAGGCAAAGCAGAGCTCTTCCTCACAGCATGAATGTGTCTGAGTCAAATGTTCAACGATGGAAACTGACTTTGGTTTTATTTAGATACGAGGCTGCTTCGCTCTATGTAATGATCTTCTTTCATCCAGCTGCTCGGTGTTGCACTCTCTCTGTCTGCAGTCTGTGATTGTGAACATGCTCACTTGTAGAAAGCTGATTAGAAACCTGGGTACACATATACATGGCAGAGAAATCCATGTTCTCCAGGGAGTAAAATCTACCTGTTGAAACCAGGTTTCTCTGATCCCATACTCCGATTACAGAAAGCAGGTTTCTCGTTCACACGACGGTTAAGAAATGAGCTTTCTAGAGAAAACCGAGTTACTCAAGTGAATGTAAACACACTGCAGGAAAATACAAGTCAATGATTTCTGTCAAACCTCTTGTTTGTAACATGATGAATGATCATTTTACTACTGAACACTCTCCACACAACATGCATCTCAACAATCACTACAATAACATGATCTTAATTAACATAGTTTATCTTATTTTGATCTGATTTATTTTTATTTATTATTCTTATATCATTTATTTAAATAGATATTTATATATTATTTATTTTATATATATTTATATTTTATTTATCTCATTTTGTTACATTTATTATTTTATTTGTTTTTCACTTGAATTATATTTAAAGGTCAAGGAAATCCACTGTTAAAAAGCCAAGTTTTTTTTTTTAAATAGTTCAATAAATGCATGATGTTTCCAAAGTCAATGAGTAATCGTGTTAAATAATCGTGACCACAATCATTGTGATTATGAATTTTGCCATTAATCAAGCAGCCCTAATATAAAGATGAAATCAAAATCACATCACAGCATCTTGTATATTGGATATTACCTCTTGTAGTGTGCCAGGTCCTTCTCCAGCTCAGTGATCCTGTGTAGTTTGTGGAGGAACCATTTGTCTATGGCTGTCAGCTGGTGGATCTGATCCACACTCATGCCACTGTGCAGGGCCTTCAGGGTAGAGACATGAAACAGTCTCAGTGTTACATTTATCATTCATCGTCACATCATTAACAAGTCCATCATTCATGCTCGTTGTTTGAGTTTTGTGAGTGCAATAACCAATAAGTTTCACAAAGGTTCAGACAGACAGAGAATTGATTAAAATCATGTTACAAATCACCATCACCAAATGCTATTATTATATCCATTAAAAGCATGTTTAAGTAGATGTGGATGTTTCTTCACATTTCAATAGGTAATGCGACAACCCTGTCTTTGAAAGATGAAGCTTGACCCAGTGTCAACATGCACTTCTCAAAGTGCTGTCTCACCTTCATCTGATTGAATGAGGAAAAAGACTATTAGCACTGTATTGAGGGAGCACAAAAACAGCAAAAATATATTTCAGATTATGTTATTTGAATTCATCTTCCCCCACACTTGAACATAACGGTATTTGAAAAGGTCACACTGTCGGGTTAGATAATCAAGCACTGTTTCTATGCGTTTTCCAAGTATTTTAAGAACTATGCCTCTATTTAAACTTAATCAAAATTTCACACACACAGGCATTTCCACACAATTAGGCATTCACAGCCAGGCATGCAGGTAGCTCAGGGACACATTTTGCTCTGCATTTGATGTTTTTTTCATGATAATTTTTCATTAGCCCTTCAAAATGTGATTTTAATGAGAAAACTTTAGTCAGTATCATTCATTATTAATGTCATGAAAGATTAGTGTACCTTAGCGAGGGAGAAGATGCGGGTGCTAGAGGGCACAGCCAGCTCTTGTTGCAGGTTGTGGGTGTCGGCCCAGGCTTTTTTGAGTGGCAGCCGTGGCACAAAGCCATCCACTGATGGATGACACATCCTCAGAGCCTTCTGCACACTCTCCTCAAAGGTCCGGCCCACTGCCATCACCTGAATCCAAGAGAAGGAAATACAGTACATGAGAGTATAATATAGATGTGTGTTGAATAAGTGAGTGAGTGTTTATCCATGGATACTCCTCCCACCTCTCCGACACTTTTCATTGCACTGCCAATTTCAAGAGACATGCCCTGAAAGCGGTCGAGGTCCCAACGGGGGATCTTGGTGACAATATAGTCTAGACTCGGCTCAAAACAGGCTGTGGTCTTCTCTGAGACTGCATTCTTGATGTCTGGCAAGGGGATCCCCAGAGCCAATTTAGCAGCTACAAATGCCAAGGGGTACCTGTGAGATATTCAGCAAGGCAGAGAGACCACAATCAACTGGTGGTGGGTAACAGCTTGAGAACTTTTTTTACTGTTTAAAAATGTTTCTGTAGCATATTAACATTATTATCATCATAAAACTGTATTCTTTCATTGACTAATATAGTCTGGCCTCAACATAATGCTGCTGCTGATGCTGCAGTGGTGTTTTGAAAAGTTTTGTTACTTTTGTTGTTAGTGTTGGATTCTATTGTAAATGACATGAATTTAAGATGACCACACTCACTTTCTCCAGGCAGAACTACAAACTCACAAGCCTGCAGTGGATGAGTGTTTGATACTCAAAAGATAGTTTCTGGCGTGAGTATAATTTTATAATACTTATACAAAGAACCTTTTCATTTATAGTGTATTCTAGACTTTTCCAACATGTTGTATTTCGAGCCTACTGGCAGTCTGAGCCTGTTGTTCAAGTACATATAGTCGCTCACCCAGTAGCTTTGGATGCTAAAGCGGAGCTTCTTGAGAGCCGGGCGTTAACCTCGATGATGCAATACTCCAGGGACGAGGGGTGTAGAGCATACTGGATGTTACATTCGCCGACAATGCCAAGATGACGAACCACTTTAATGGCCGTCTCACGGAGCATGTGGTACTCCTCATTGGACAATGTCTGGCTCGGTGCCACCACTATGGAGTCACCTGAAGAACAAGAGGAGGCGTTAGGGCTTAGAGTGGCTTTGAACAATGTTAAAGGTTTCTGAATTTGGTTGTAGTTAATGAGAAAGAGGCAGGAAAATGAATACTGAAAAGAAGACCGAAGAGAATACAAGAACCAATGTCCCGTGTAACACATTCCACTCTACATTTCCATTTCTTTTGTTGTATATAGTTGTTTGTACAGTTTCCTTTTCTTCAAAACATTTAACAATCTCTTACAATATGTATCACTTTTTTAACAAAACAGTAAAGCTTGTATCACCTGAATTACAGTTCAGCACATTTACAGTACATCTCTTGAAATCAGCAACAAACATCTGCACAACAAAATAGCTTTACAATTGGCATTACAACTGTTTCATCTATTGTTATACAGGAGAGGCTCTATGGCCAGAGAGTATTGCATTACAGATAAAAGACGCCCTTGTCTGTTTATCGGTTGGACTTCACTCAAACCATATTTAATCTCAGGTATACTTAAGAATGTCTCAGTCTGTATAAGATCTGAATCTTGGCTATAAGAACTGAACTAAACCCAAAGGCTTAAGTTTGCCGCTCAAGTATTGATTCTCACTGCTTTTCTTGATCTACAGAATTAGACAACTTGTCCAAAACGTCTATATCATCTTTCCAGGTACACAATGAATTTGGTCAACAAGAACAACCTGCTTGCACAGAAAAGGGCAAAAAGAGAACTCGCTCACCCTGAAGCATCTTCCTCAGAGAGACAGAGTGCGTGTGCTTTTGAGGACAACACAATCGAACGACGCAACAACAAATTAAACAGAACTGACTCTAACAGCAGAACAAAAAAAAGAACAGAATACTTTAAACGATACCACAAAACAGAACAAAACAGTATGAAGAACAATGCAAAAATATGTAGTACTGAGTTCATGCTTTAGTACCTGTGTGAATGCCCAGTGGGTCAAAGTTCTCCATGTTGCAAACGGTGACACAGTTATCAGCCACGTCTCTCACCACCTCATATTCCACCTCCTTCCAGCCCAGCAGGGACTTCTCCACTAGGATCTGAGTGCTCATGGCCAAAGCCTACCATATGCACAAAATATTATCAAATATTATGCCTGCATTATATTATCAACCCAATAAAACAGCACAATTCAATACAATAGCTACATGCAATAGCTATAAAACATAATACTCTTTTTGATAATGCTGAGGAAATGCCGTTCAAGGAATGACTACCTTGGGTTTTCTTTTTGTCAAACATTAGACCAGGACTCTCTGAACCATATCTTTGTCCTGTACTTGATACAAACCATTTCAAAAGCCTCTGAGCATAACAATGGCAAAGAAAGTAATACTTGCCAGTTTAACATCCCAATGAAACAAAAAATAAGTACTTTTATTGTAAATGCCATATGAGGAAAACAGTTGAATATGCAGCATGGCACAAAAAGTATGCACCAATCAGTCTGGCACAGACAATTACTTTTGTAGCTTGTGATCACAGATTAGAACCAACTGAGCTGTCAGACATTAAGCTGCATACTGGACGAACAAAAAAGAATGTTGCTTAGCAACAGCAAAGTATTTTTTTCTTGGCAGGGACCAAAGAAATACATCTTCACAATTTCAAAGCTTTTATCTTTGTTCAGGTTAATCCTGTGAACACGGGCAAAGGTATAAAACTAGAAATGTCTGTCAGTAAAAGTTTTGGAAAAATGCTTCAATTGACAAGCAAAACAAAAAAGTAAGAAGAAGAATGATAATAATTGTCCCAAGATGCCCACAGCATCACTACCCTATACCATTCTGACCTTGTGGGCAGTTTCCTCCAGCTTTTCTTTGTTGGCACACAGACCAGAGCCCAAACCTCCCAAGGCATAGGCTGATCGTAACATCACTGGATAGCCAATCTGCTCTGCTGCTTTCAAAGCATCAGACACCTGAAAGATGCACATGAACATTATATTTCCCAAAAATAAAAAAAGTTAACACATGCTTTTGAACCCACTACAGAACTTAGAGATTACATGCAGAACGTATGTATCTTTATAGAAAGATACACATATGTTAAGGAAGTGACTATGAAAGGAGCATGTAATCTACAAGAGGATCTCTTTTCTTGTTATCAGACTTGGATCCTTACCGACTCCACAGCGATACTCGGTGCGATCTTCTCGTTAATCTCCATCAGTTTGTCAGCAAAAATCTGTCTGTCCTCTGTGGCCATGATGGACTCCACTGGGGTTCCAAGGACTTTCACCCCATACTGCTCCAGGACACCCCGCTGGAATAATTCTACTCCTGAAACACCAATCCACATAAAAGTGTATCATTAAACAGAAAGACAAACTCATGTACGCAAGCTAGTTGAAGTTCAAAAACTCAAATATGTCGAATGCTGTTATTTTTAGTGCCTCATAGTACCACAAGTTGCACATTTTTGGTATATGTGGATTTTCCAAGCCTGTCAGTGATTGTGCCTTGCACTGAACTCCATAAGGAAATAAACTGCTATCCCTCATAGTCTTCTACCCTACGTACTGATCTCCACAGAGAACTAAACCACATTGAACCCCAAAATCAGCAATCCCACACATCCAGGCAAACAAGTGCACACATGTCTCACCACAGTTGAGGGCAGTCTGTCCACCCATGGAGAGTAGGATGCCATCTGGACGCTCGACCTTGATGACTTCAGTGACAAATTGTGGCGTGACGGGTAGGAAGTAGACGGAGTCGGCCTGCTTGGTGCCCACCTCGTTGGTCTGAACCGAAGCGATGTTTGGGTTCATGAGTACCGTCTTCAGGTTCTCCTCCTACAACACCATGTACACATGAATGGTTATTATTTAAAGGAAAACTAGAATATAATGAAGATGAGTGATTACTACATGTTTTGACTTCAATGTCTGTCACTTTTATATCATTCTGTCTTTCAATTTAAACTGTGGTTTTTCTGCTTGACATTTATTTCTGTTGGGTGAAATGCAACTTTGCCTTTTTCACGGCAGACATTTTGACTTATCATAATGGGAAAAGCACAGGTGTTACTAATAACATTAACGCTGGCTCAGTTCTTTTCAAGTGTCCCAATAAGCCATGCCACTGAGCCAGCATGCACAACACCAGGACCCTGAAACTGAAGCAGCTAAATGGAATTCAGAAATCATTAATTTTATTATTCACACCTGCTAGACTTTTCCTGCTGTGACATGTCAAAGTGTGTTCTGTGAAAAAGGCCTATTTATTTCACATGTCAAGGACTAGAATGGGTAGCATACAGCATGCACACCACATTATTCAAACATTCATGTATGAATAGTCTTCTGAGAAGGTTTTCTAAAAAGTCACATCTAAAGAATAACACAATAATATGTTCAGTATTAGTAAAATGCATCAGTCTGTATATCATCGCACTCCAATTTCTCTACTCTGTCAGTGTCTCTTAGCACCAAGCCTATTCATTTTAAATCAGTCTTTAAAAACAGGTCACAAATAAAAAGTTTCATTTGTAAGAAAGGATAAATAATATCCTAAAACTGCTGGGCATTGTAGTTTTAACCAAACAGGACTAAAAAGTGCATTTATTAAGACATAGCCTATTTTAAACCACAGATTAACATGCATTGATACACTAGTGAGTATTTACAGCACCAGAATGGTGTATGTAAAATTAACTGCAGTGTTCAGGTTAATGCAACAATGTGCAACAAAGGTATTGGAAAACAATGGAGGTGTGTGACACAGAGGAATAAGCAGCAGTGTATCGGGACAAATTTTACATTTATCCTGAGATCAATTGAAGATACGTTTATTGTTGCTTTTGGTCATTTACTTTGATTTGTTGACATTAAACACAGGATATTACCAGCTAATGTATTTAAGACGGATCTCAGACAACAGTTTTAATAGTCTTCCAACATGGTTATGCAGCCATTTGGGTTGATAATTTACATCAAATTGTGCTCAACAAATCTAGAGCTGATCTACTGACTTTTACTGAGAAAAAAACAAAATAAGTTTTCAGGTACCCACATTATCACCATTATGATGCTCGTATCTTGCTCTTGTGCCATTTATTTATAGAGAATATGATTTATCAACAGATCCTGAAATTTTCAGGTTATTCAAGGATATTTTGGATTTTTATTTTATAGACATTATCACTGTGGGTGCTTAATGCTGATTTACACAATCTTGATCTCAACAATGTTGTGCTGCAACACAGATTTTGTTTCAACTGATCTTCTTTTGTTGACGTTTAAGGGGGACTTCAGTCTTCTCTTCACACATGCACACACATTTTTCTAACCTGTCATGTACTCTTTTCCTTGTGTGATACTTAATGTTTTGGGTTTTTTTTTTTTTTTAATATGACTTCAAGCTGATTATTAATTTACCCTTGTATTCTTAATTCTTGATGTGACATCTTTATACATCTATTTTGACTAAAGACAGATTTGATCATTTATTCAAACACAGTATCATATTCCTGCTTAGCTTATTCTATTCAGCTTTTGACCATAATAGTCTACAGATACCACAAGCTGTTTTGATTATTACTTAGGACAAATTGCCTCATAGTTGATGGGTGTTTTCTTTCTTTTACATACAGTATATGTAGTATTAGTCATCACAAATGATTAGACAGGATTTGTGATTTGTTGTCTTTTATTTGTTGTCAAAATATTATATAATCATACTACCCATTTCCTGTGTTTTTTCAGTAAGTTGACATGTTTTTTCTTACCTTCATGGCCTTGACTGCCTGAGATCCAGAGTAGTCAAACTCTCCAGCCTGACCAATAGACAGACCACCGGAACCCAGAACCAGCACCTTTGACACCTGCATTCACAAAGATAGACCGGTAAACACACACAGTACATTGCAACATGTAAAACAGTAACTAACAGCAACTGTGAAGCATGATATTCCATTTTCAATTAACTTGTTTATATTATTTCAATTACTTGACAAAATTTCCTGTTTTTTAATTTACTTTTCCACATATAAAACATTGTGATGGTGTTATACAGTCTGGTTCCTGACCACACCTTGGTATTTTCTTGTACAAACCTAAAGTACACACACCTAAAATTACTTGCCATTCACAAAGTACTGCTGAACCTGTGTGACTTACTGTACCTGAGCTCTGGGAGGGATATAAGGTTTCTTGGGCATGACTGACACTATGTTGGCATCTTTCCCTTTCTTGATCAGGGACATGAAGGCATCAAAGAGGAACTGTAGAAACACAAAAAGACAAATAATGCTAATATTTAATATGAGAAAACTACAATATAACCACAGTTTGAATAGTACCAAATATTGATAATAAATGGAGGAGCTTATGTTTTTCTCCCCTCGACCAATCAGGCTGTGTTTCAAACAAGACTGTTGGTTTGAAAGACAAGCAAACTTTCACTCTTGTTATGATAAAGGTAACAGCAGTTTTATCAATGTCTTAGAAACCTGTATTTAAAATACTGCACTTCCCTGCCAGTCAGAGGCGTTTTTGTCATGGGCACTGTGCAATTTTTTTATGATGCCCGCAGGTGTGAAACCCAGGTGGAAGGAAAGAATTCTCCCACTGAGCTGTCAACTGTATATTTGGATAGAGAGCACCAGGTCATATTATTCTACCTTAATATGACAGAGGTTACTATAAACTTTGACCAGGACTTGAACCACAGTCCTTGACTGCCATGTGGGAGCTAAAAAAACTGTAGCACAGAGCCATCAACACTTTATTGTAGGCAGAAGGACAGGTACTATTAGAGGTGTTCCCAAACACCTGGGGCCCTGGTGCAGTCAAACATCAAGCACCACAGATGATTACACCTTTCACTGCCAGTGATGTAGTACCTGGTTATATTCAGTTTTGTTTTTTTACTGTTTTATCTAGTTTAGATATTCATCACATTTCCACGACACGGTGTTGTGCCAAAGAACATTACATATTATCTTTTTTGTTTAGCTGTTTCAGGCGAACCTAAAATTGTTAATAGCCTACAGCTGCTGATAATTCCATCATTGTTCATTACTTAATTTTGAGTGCAAATTTAAATGCTAATGATAACTACCGAAGTTTGCTTATTTATGTAATTACACAATTCTCATTCTTGTTCATTCTTCCAAGTTTTCATCATTTCTTGTTTTCCTCCTTTTTCCTACTCTTTTATTCTTTGGCTACAATCCAGATGTTAAATGACATTCCTGGCCTGCCTCATTGCTGCTTGCAGCTATGTTTACTTTAACATCTAATGCAACTCAATTTCCACATTTTGGACATTTACAGAAGTATTGTTTCAACTTTTACTAAAGCTGCATCATGCAAAGATACCTTTACTATATGTTAGCATAGTATTCAAGTACTTCATCCAGCAAAGCTTTAATTACCTCTGTGTCTGTGGGACCGCCTTTTGCCTCCGGGTGGAACTGGGCCGTGAAAACAGGCTTAGTGTTGTGCATAATGCCCTGGGAAAGATGCAGAGTTGATATAAGGAAACTAAAATGAAGCATACTGACTTCTGCATTCCGGTGCTAACATAACAGAAACAGGTGCATTTATCTTTCTAAAATGTTATTTTTCTAATCTAAGGTCTATATTTCCATGAGGAATCTCATTTGCGTGACTACACTTATTTTAAAAACTGGTGCTTTTTAACCATAAGCCATTGGACAAAAATATTCAAATGCAATTTGCCATTTTGTTAGAAAGTAAAAGAACATTGACAAAGTGAAATAAACCTCATTGGTGCCATCATTGGCGTTGATGAAAAGCGGGCTCCACCCTGGGGGCAGGGACTCGCTGTCTATGCCGTAGCCATGGTTCTGCGCTGTAATGAAGGCCTGGCCCGTCATCACATTCAGCACTGGCTGATTCTGGCCTCTGGAGAACCACAGACATGTATAACATACAATATGTATCTACGATTTCTTTATGGGAGATGATATTTTAAAATTACTGAAAAACGTTACTGTACAGCAAGTACCATGTTAAACATAAAACTTTATGGCATATCATGTCTTAATTATGCTCAGCTATTAAGAGCTCACCTGTTGCCCATGGGTAGTTTGTATGACTTAGCTCCGGCAGCGAGAGCAGTGATCTGGTTGCCCATACAAATCCCAAACACCGGCTGGGGACGATCACTCTCCAGCACCTTCACAGAGCACATACCAATATTATTTATCATAGTATAGATCATTATATAAATATAATGTCTGTATGAAAAAAGTGAGTCTTGTGCATAGCTTTGCATTTCTTTTATGGTGCTGGTGACTTTATGAATAAACAAGGTCCTTAATTAAGACTAAGTGAATGAAGACACTTTCAACTGTGCTTCAAAATAGGCAGAATCAAATTATGTCCCATTTCCCACCTTGCGGACATTGTGGATGAGTGTCTCGGCCAGAGACGGATCTCCCGGTCCATTGGAGATGAACAGTCCGTCATATTCGAGACTCAGCAAGTCCTGGTCCCATGGTACCAGGTGAACTTCTGCGCCCCGCTGCAAAAAGACATAAGGAGACAATCTATCATCTTATGGTGTTACTTAACAATGAATGCTGTGAATATTACACAAGTGATAGATGCTCTGCTGGCCAAAATATCCATACATTCATTAAAAGTAACGAATGGTTGCCAAAAATCATAGACTCCAAAGTTTTCCAACAATGACAATATTTATATGTATGATACAATTAGAGAAAACAAAAAGGGGTCTCATTATGTCCTACAAGTTCACAGTGTAAACTGAAACTCACTAACACTTTTCTTCACTATTAATATTATCTATTATTTGACAAATTACCATATTTGGAAAGACACCCCCACCAGACCATTAAAAGGTAAAAAAAAAGACAATCCAAGATCAACATTATAAATGACAACCCACTACTAATAGGAACATGAACCACAGAGAGGCGCACTTTCTCTTACACTGGGATGGCAAAGAACAAATACTGCAGGATGTTTAGACTTAACATTACCATCTCAAATTTTCTGGCTCAGGTTGCGGAAAATATATGAAAGGATGTTAACTTTTTTCTATTTTTGTGCAGAGAAGGTCATTGGGAACTCAGTCATAAAAATGTCATCTTTAATCAAGTGTAATCTAATGAGGATGCACACACAATAAACAAGGATGTTTTTCTCTTCGCTCCCTCTTCATCCATTTTCTCTCACCTTAACCAGCAGACGAATGATGTTATGTTTAATACCACAATCAACTGCTACCACTTTGATTGGGTTTCCTTTTCCATAAACTTTGGTTTCCTAGTTGGTGGGAAGACACAGCAAAGAGAGATTAGCACTCATCAACTCCATTTGCAGATGGAGAAAATATGTTTGATTTGGTCTATTATACCAGTTCTACCTGGTGTAATGAGCACAATAACCATACCTTTGTTGAGACTTCTGCTACCAGGTTTTTCTGGTTGGGGTCGGATATCTCGACAGGTTGCCCATCAAATTCAATCTTTCCCAAAACTGTGCCCTGAGGAGAAACCACAAGCAAAATAACTGTGAGAGGTCAAACAATCCATTTGTAATAGATGCAGCAGCGCAGATCATTATATTTACCGTACCTTGTCTCTGATGACCTTGGTCAGCATTCTGGTGTCTATTCCAAACAGTGCAGGAACCTTTAAAAGAACATAAAGTTAAATTTTGTGAATTCACCATGAGCATGAGTCATATTCTACTCTCTGAGATTACACCAGATACTTTTGAATCCTGACCTTCTCTTCTTGTAGCCATTGACCCAGAGACTTGACAGAGTTCCAGTGGCTGTAGTCGTGGCTGTAGTCTTGAACCAGAAGACCAGATACCTAGAAACACCAAAGCAAAACACCGAAGCACAATTTTAGCCTTAAAAAAGGTCAAACTAAAAAGCCTCCGAGTACCTCAGTTCTTAACTGCACTTGCTCTTAACATGTGTATGGTATCAAGAGCTGCTGTGTGTGGGAATATCCTTGTGCCTGTGAAACTAAACGGAGAGAAATCTAATTTCTTATACATATATATATAAATATCAAAAAAATCAATACCAACCAAAATAGGTGTATTGTGCTAAAAAAAATGTGTTTTTAATGATTCATTATACAAAAACTGCAAAACTACGCTATTACTATGTGTAGGGCTGCAACTAATGTTTATTTTCATTATCAATAAATCTGTAAATTACCCTCTAACAATTGATTAACTGATAAATCATTTAGTCTATTAAATGTCGTCAAAATGCCTTCTTAGAGCCCAAGTTGCCACATATAAATTGGCTGTTTAGTCTAATCAGCAGTCCAAAAAGGACTGCTGATTAGACTAAAGGAAAAGTATTGCTATCATAGACAACTTAGCAAACTAGTAATGTTTTGGCATTTTTGCTCAAAACATAAACATACATTTATTAAAAAAAAATTGTTGTTCATCAATTTTCTGTCCATTGACTTATCTATCAATCAATTCATTGTTTCACCCCTATTACACTATGAACTGTTGCTGCCAAATATTCCAAGGCTATAACTTGGGGTGTCATGATTTTGATTCTTAATCGAAAAAACGCTCAAAATGATTCGATTGGTTCAAATGGTTCGATTTAACCTTCGAAATCAAAAGCAGGATCGGCGATTCTCCCTGTATTTTTTTTTTCTTTCCACCCCTACCTACTTTAGCATCTGGCGCACGTCCAAAGGAAAAAGAAACAAAATTTCAAAGACGACACGGCATAGCTTACCAGTAGACTGCAGCTGCATTACCTTTTGAGACACCATGGCTACTGCCGGAGTCAGAGATGATGGAGAAACAACAGAACTAGAAAATCCTCCTGCTTCTCTGAAGTCACCAGTGTGACAACATTTTGCCTTCCTCTTGAGTTGTGTAAACAATGAACGCGTCGTTGACAGAAAAACTACAGTTTGTAAGATATGTATGTATGCTATGCTATACTCGGTCTCTATGTACAGCCAGCTGTGTGTGCTTGGACTGCCAAAAAAGTGCAACGCGACTTAAACTTTCCTCACCAAAAACCCACCAGCATTAACCCTGGTGGCTTTCTGCAGGGGAAGAAACTCAAGCTGTTGTTATAAAGTACCCTTCTGCCATCTACTGGCTCTTCTTTTTATTTTTGTGTTTAAAGAAGTTATTAGTACATTTTAAATTAGTACATTTTAAATTAATTATTTAAATTTGCCCATATGGCCTTAGTGTGGTACATTCCAAAAAATATGGTGGTTATATCACACTTGACACCATGTAGTCTATCTTTTTAAAGAAGAATTTGAAGTTGTAAATGACAGTTGTCAGGGCATAAAACCAATAATCTGTTGATCTTTACAAATCAAGACTTGATAGTCTAACAGTGAAAAAAAAAAGTTTAAATCAAAAATCTTACAATTACAATCTTTCATTTAGCAGACGCTTTTATCCAAAGCGACGTACATCTGAGAGCTGATACAGCTCAAGCAGAGAACAACAAGAGTAAGTGCTATAAAGCTAAGTTTGAGTCCAATAGGACGTAGATGCCAACAGGTGGTGCACCAATGCAATGCATAGAGTGCATAGATTGCTTGGAAGCAATTTTTTTTTTTTTTTTGTATTTTGTATTTTTGTTTCTTCTCTTCTTTCAGTCCATCACGTGCAGAGGTGTTCGCGAAAGAGCTGGGTCTTTAGTCTTTTCTTAAAGATTGAGAGGGACTCTGAAGATCAAACAGAGTTTGGTAAAAGACAAAAATCAAATCAAATCGGGGATTTGGAGAATCGTGACACCCCTAGCTATAACCCAAGTCAGGGCAGTAACAAGGACGAAAACAAAATCAAAGCACAATGGTGTAATATCAGGAATAAAATTAATTTGTAATATACACAGTGTACTATTGAGGTCTGAAACCCCCAAACCACTGCTGACCTTCCTACCTGGATCCGCTCTGACTCCACATATTTTCTCAGGCCCAGCTCATCCAGCTTTTGGGTGTTGGGTACCCCATAGTTCCCTACAATAGGGTATGTCAGGGTCAGGATCTGACCCCTGTAGCTGGGGTCAGTCAGAGCCTCAGGATACCTAAAGAAAGGGAAAAGCAGGGTTAATATGCCAGAATATTGTAGTGTGGTGATGCTGGAGCACATTGTTGTCATGGAGTACCATGGTCCTCTATGGGTTGACAAAATGCAGTTTACATCGGTCTTGGCACACTGCTTAAAAACTAAATGAAGACACCAAAGATGCAAGGTTGTCGAGATAAACGCAGGGTTGATTTGTTGTTACTTTTCCTAGAGTCTTGTAATGGAGTTCAACAATATGTCAGCACGTCTCCTTCTTACCCCACCAAGCCTGTATTGAAGACCAGCTCCCCAGCTATAGAGGCATCATGCCCAAAGGAAAACCCTTTCATCCTGGTCCCATCCTCTAAGACCAGGTGGGCTGTTTGGGCCTGGGAGTTAAAAGAGAGCAGGCAAATTACCAGCAAAATCTCACACAAGGATAATGTTTTCCCTTTTCATGAAGCTGAAAACTTTGTAATGGATGTGTTGCAGACTTTGAGTTTAGGAGTGATGGCAACTAGTGAGCCATTGGCACTTCATGCTGAAACTGCAGGGCACTGTGGATTGTGCTGTGAATGCTGAGACAGACAAATCTGTTCTTCTGTTCAGTGTGTGTGTGTGTGAGTGAGTGAGTGAAAGAGAGAGAGAGAAATTTGTGAATATAAAAGGTTGTTGTGACCCACTCTGACCTCCAACCATCACAAGAACAGTGACCAATAATACACTTTTTTCTCTCTCTTACAAAAAACTCCTATCCACAAACAGGGTGCTAAATTAACTTTTTTTTTTTGTACACCAGCCAAATGGCTTGTGAATGTTCAAATTCTACCCACCACTCAATAGATTACCATTGTTTTTTTGACTGGTGAGTTAAGCAAATCTACCAGCCACTTGCATATTTTATCAGCATTACGCCGGTGGCTGAAGCTTATGTTGTACCCTGTGCACAAATACATCACAGATATATAAAATGTTGACATACAGGGTTGATTAATACAATGCATTGCGACCATAAAGACATTTTTCAGGCCCAGAAGTTGAGTAAATTGTGGCCTGCAAATAAAAGGTTTGTAAACTGACACTTAAATTCTATCATCCTTCAGTGTTGTGATGGATGGTTAAGTCAGATATTGCAATCAAAAAATGATGCAAGTCCAGCAGCTGTTTAGCCACACATTAACTATTCATACGTTGTTTTTTTAATTTAAGGTAGCCACGTATAAAATCAGTGTAATGACAGTCTCGCTGCTACCTGAAGCCCACCATGCTGTGATACAAAAGGGGGTGACTGGCAGTTACTATAGTTAAAATAAGTTAAAAATATGTTAAAGCAAGAACTGTTGGTTTTGCTGTGCTTTGCCGAACCAAAGAGTACCCCCTGCTGATTGTGAAAAATGCCTGGGGTTACTTTTTACACGTCTGCACATGTGTGCAGAGGCGAGGAACCACAGACTTCACAGATTTTTCTACGTAGTTCGGCCTCAAGTCCAGAGACACACTGCGGCATTAGCTCTCAGTTCACAGCACTTTTGTGGCAAGTCTTGCAGAAGTTAAATCCCGAATATACCACTGACAACAACAGCTTTAACTCACACGGTCTTTCCTTACCTTGACACTAAAAAAACTGGTAGTTTGAAGTCTCAGCCAGGCAGACGTGTTTCCGACTCTTCTGCCTACTACACATCCTTGTCTGAGGGATTTAACAACGCTGCAAGCTAACAGGATTTTTGTCATATTAGCCTACAGTTACTCTTGAAGCAAAGCAGCACAGATGTGAATGAGAAGTTGCCGAGTATAACTAAGGATTTAAAGATATGCTGTCCTGCTAACTGTACAACTAAGTGTCAAGTTTCTTTTAAAGACAGATAAATGAACGAATTTTGGGGCTGCCCCTCGTGTCCTAAACACACAGTTCAAGTGGGCGCTTGAAACGTTGATAGGGATTGGCCGCCGGGGCGTTGTTTTTCTCAACACATGAAGCGCACAGCACTGTGATTGGTCTTCAAGAAAACGCCTACTGTCAGTCACAGTCCCAAAGGGATGAAACTGGGATTCACATCTGTAGGCTATAAATCAGAAAACACATATAGAAGGTTTAAATAATGAAGCGTCCTTCAGGCCAAACATACTGAACTCCCTTTAGTGAATCAAAATGTAAACCTTAAATTGAATAGTTATAGTTATTCAATTTTTTTTCTTTTATTTTTTGTTTTTTGTGTGCATGTATGTGCTTCAAATAGCCACACTGAAGAAAATTCATATCACATTTTTATTCATTTTAAACAGCTCCCCTTTGCTCTATTTCTATAGTGATGCTGTAAAAGAAAAAAAATGCTGCACTGGCTAGATTAATAGATAAATGTTAACATAAGGACATTTATATTACATAAACAGTCTACATTTTATGACATTGAAAAGGAACTTAAAGAGTGTATGCAGTGAATGCCGACTAGGAATGAATGCACCTGCTTACAGCAAACTTGTGTATAGTGCTTTCAGTGCAGCAAACTATTTACAGCCTTTTCTTTGAGCCCAGTTGCCTACAAAAAAAAGAAAAGAAAAAGCCAAACTGACCATGGACAGGCTCCATGGTGGTGGGATTAGAGTGGTCTGTGTATTTGCTGATCACTGCAAGACTGGTCCTCAGTGGAGAAGGCTGCCTGACTGCCACTCTGCTGGGTTCAGCAGTCTGAACAAAGTGGGTGTGAGTAGCTAATAGGAGCTGTGTATATCAGGAAATACCCCCAAACTTCAGAAACCTGTGATTCCATTTGCAAATCTTCAGCATTAAAAGTGTGGGGAGGTATAGTGTTTTACTGAATTGCCTCACATTTGTGCATTACCTACCATTTATCTCCTACATATGACATTCATACAGTATACACATATGTTAAAACCTAGTCTACACCTTAACAGTGGTTTTGTGTTGGTCCTCTGCATTTGTCTAATCCAAGGCCCCCCCTGTTAAAGCACTGATCATGTCCCCCTTGTCTAAATTTAGCTGAGGCTCTTCTTCTAGATCTGTGGCACACTGGCGACATCCAGTGGTAATGTTTGCTAAAAAAGATTCAGAGGGTTTTTAAGTCAGTAAACAGTGTTGTGACGGCTTGACGCCTGATGCGTAAGTGACAGTGCAGATCTATATATATGAGTTACGGTAACAACTAAGAGGCCTCTAGTATCGTTTAACTGCCAACGCATCGTAAAAGCCATAACGGCTGTAACAGCTTTACAGTTGGCATGACACTCACACATTGGAGTCTTTATGCACGCCAGAGAAAGGGATGTATTAAAGTACTATATAGGATAAGTTAAACTACATTTTGATATACGCTGCCTCTTAAACAGGATATTTTATCCATTATAGGTACCATTACTCTTATTGCTGCAAAAGACCTGATGAGCCTTTGCAGGTCCCTAGTGACCAACAGACTGAAACATTTGTAGCAGGGTTTTTTCTTTTCTTTTTTTTTTGTTAAAGTCCCCCACCACTCAAAATATGTTTTACTTATTGTTACATTACTTGGATGTTTGAGCTTTACTGTGCAGAATGATTTATGTGCAAAGTTTTCACATTCATCCACTGAAGGTGGAGGATTTATTTTGTGTTCACCTTAAATCTCTGTTTAACACGTGTAGCCATGAGCATGATATGCAACATCACAACTAGTTTGGAGGTAAATTAAGTAAAAAAATATTTGTATATGCATAGATTCTGGATTTTTAAATGAGGGAGAAGGAGGGGTTGTCATTTTGAGAATTTCTAACTTGGTAATTTAACTTTTTTTTGTGGAAAAACCATATAGACACATATTATCATTCAAAGCAGAGTATCTTTGTATGTTTCACAATATGTCTGGATGGGCTATGTCAGCAAAAATATTCAACAGTGGTTGCTGCAAAACTGGTAGTTATGCTATAGCAGTCAAGCACTATATTTGACATCTGTAATGGATCATTACATTAAATTCTGTGATGACTAAAGATGATCTGAAAATCAAGATGCAATACCATGAAATCCAGACTGATCATTTCTTGTTTTCAGTTCCAGTTTTCCACTTGAAATAAAATAAACATATTACATGCAAAGACCTATTTTTTTATGATTCTATCTTGTGTAACCATTTGATACCCTTTTATACATTTAAAAGAAAACAAAAAATGAAAATTACAAATTCAGAAGTTGGGAGGATACTCAAAGAAGATATATGAACTTTGTCTGAGTTCTGCAGGAGACCCAAAAGTGTCAAGTGAGGGGGGGACGTCTTTACATTAGAAAATTCAGCATGTGTCCCTTAGGCCCTGCCTGTTTCTCTGCTTTGTCTGGCTAATTTATTCTGGTTAACTTGTGGAACATTACATAACATCTCTTCATTTGGCTTTGGAAACTGTCAAAACACAGACCATACCAGACACTGATACTGTATGTCTACCTGATCATTTCCATATACAATCATTCATTTTGATGCCATCAGAAGTTTTTCCTTTAAAAAACCTGTCATACAGCAGATCTGCAAGTCTGTTAAATGTGGGAATTATTATAAACATAAACATAGGCTTCATATTAAGTGTGTACATTTTAAGTGTGGGAATATGAAGCCACTCAACACTAGGCAATAACTTTGTTACCTTGTCACTTTCAAACAAAAAAGTATTGAAGTTGTATGTATAAAAGTGATAAACACAGAAAATAAATGCTAAAGGCTGCCATTGTCTCACAACCCCAGGACTCAATTAAGATTCTGATGTGTTTCTTGTAAAATATGCAAAACAGCCAAGGTGTAGTGAGGGGTAAACCTACCTACACTCGGCTTATTCTCTTTTTATCTGCAAAATAGAGTTTACCACCCCACCTCTGAGACTGTAAGAAATTTATATAATATATTGCAGTAGTATCAAACTGCATAATATGATTTTTTAAAAAGAAACTTTAAGAATATAAGTGAGTGCTGAATTTTCTTTCCCTTGTACACTATTTCACACAGCATTATCACACAATCTACAGGCTTCCTATAATTAACAAATGGTTTAACAAATTAATATTTTTTAAGAATTATTTTCTGTTTGAACATAAATGGATACCTTCCTCTAACTGTTTCTATTTTCAGACAGTTTAGCCTTCAAAAAGCAGCCTTTGCTTCTTGCTGTCTATAATGACAGAATCACATACAATGGAAAATTGCTAGGTGATGATTGTGGAGAACATGAGAAGCCTGTGCAATGTACTGTATGGCCCTTTATTACTGGGAGGCTGTGATTAGCCGCCTTCTAAATTCCTTCACTGATTGGCTGGTGTGTAGCCTAATGAGCTCCAGTGTCTGTCCTCAGTGGAGGGACCCCACATTGTCTGCGGTTTCAAGTGTGACTTGCAGATGGTGACCAAGCTTAAGAGAGGACATAAATAGACAGGCAGGCTCCCTTGCCTCTGTTTTTCAGGTTTCCAAGTACCGTCTTAGCCATGAGATGACAGAAATAGTGGATGGTTTCTTTCAAGAATGTTTGTTCAGTGTAAGTTTAGACTGATACACCGGTTTGGAGATACTGGCATTTCATTAAGGACCACTACATGTATATTCTAACTTTTACACAAAATGATGAATGTGGTGATCTTCATTTGATATTATTATACAGTATTATGTTTTGTTGGAACATGGTTTTATTCTGTGATGTAAAACTTTGGTATAAAATGTTATGGCTGGTTTGTAGGACAGGGAGTAAGCCTGATTCTAAATGATGAATAAGGTAATACAATTTTTGCATGATAGCGGCATGGCTCTATCACTCTGTCGTTTGGTCCACCACTCCGGTCCAGACTGAAATATCTTCACAATAATTGTAAGGATTGCTGTAAAATATTGTTGAGACATTCATGCCCCCCCGGAGGATTAACATTGACTTTGGTGAGCCATCACGAAACCCATTTTGGGGTTTTAGTGAAATGTCTCGACAACTATTGGATGGATTGTCATTAAGTTTGGGGCTATATCGATGACTTGTAATAACACTGTGATCCCTTAAAGCATTTTTATCTAGCACCATCATTGGGTCAAAAAATTTAATTTTAATTTGTCCAATACTTAAGTTTATGACAAAATACCTGCTAAACTAATGACATTGCCATCAGCCTCAGCTTAGCACTAATTAGCAATTGATGGCATGCTAACACCCTAAACTAAGATGCCAAACATGGTAAACAATATACCTGTTAGCATTAAGCTCAAATCATCACTGTGCCTCACAGAGTAGCTACCATGACTGTGAACTCTTAGTCTTGTTAAATAATTTGAAATAAATGTGATGCATTTTTTTGTTATTCCATTCAATTACCTTTTGAATTCATCATATTAACCACCAAAAGTGGTGGCACACTCACGCCTCCATGACTGTTATGGGGTTAACATGAATAATATTATCACCATCTTTAGAATGGTACTTAGCTCTCATCCTGAGTCAGTCTTACAGTATGTACTATCAAGTTAGAAGAAGACCCACACACTGCGTCACTGTTCCTTTTTTCGGAGATGGCATCATGACATTAAGACAGTGTGATTGTTCTGTCTGCGACAGCAACTTCAGCCTCTGGGAATTAAAGGAAGGCCAAGTTATCAGCGAGCGAAGAGGGAGGAACGAGACTGTCCCTTTTAGCTTGTGTCATTCCCTTCCTCTGTAGTGATGTAGTGTCCCCAGTAAAAAAAAAGGGCAGCGAGTAGCTTTGTTTAGACCGACCCCATCTAATCCCTGTGTGGCCAGTGGAGGGCTTTTGAGTGAGCGAGAGAGGTAAAGAGAGCATGTGGGCAACAGAGGCTGCATCAGCCCTCTTAAGGATCCATGGCCCCCGCTCTTAGAAATCCCAAGAAACTTCACACCTCTCTGTAGGGACTATAAATAGGCTCCATCTGTCCCCCCAGGCTCAGTTACAGTCTCATTCCTTTTGGAATGGTTGGAGGGCAGTGAAGGAAGCACTCAGTGTTTGAAAAGGGGGTGGGTGGCAGAACCAGAGTCCAAAATCTACTCTTCAGTTATCACAGATGGCTGCCTGAGTGACCTCTGCTGCATGTTTTGTGGCAAAGGAAGTCCATTGGGGCTCTCTCTTATTTCCAACTCCCCACGGAGGCAAAATACCAGTGACCTGGGAGCCTCCGCCATTTTGGGAATCTTACACCACACTGCACTCATCGCATGATTTTTTTGTCTCAAGCTCAGGTTATTCACATTTCATCAATCATGCTTAGCTCAGAAGGACTCCAAGGTTAGGAGAGGTGCTGTGTCTTATAATCGTTGCCTCTGTCATTTCTCCTTCACAGACTCTCAGTCGCACAGCTCATAATTTCATGGTTGCTGTTTTAGGGCTGGTACTGGTCACACAAATGACATTTCTTCTGTTCAGTGAAAGTTCACATTAGGATCCCAGTAAGAGATACTGGAGGGTGAATATGAGATATTACTTTAAATGCATAGCAACAAGCAGGCATCAGTGCTTTGGATCACACCTTCATTCCTGAGAGGAGACCGTTATAGCGTCTGTCCTGAAGCAAACCTGGAGGTGATATTATGAAATGGCCTGTTTGTCACTGTTGTAGCGCCTGTCCTGAAGCAAACCTGGAGGTGATATTATGAAATGCCCTGTTTGTCCCATCAAAGACAAAGATAACGGGTGAGGGGATGAGATGGAAAAGATTGATCCAAGCATACTAGTTTGCAAGAAAATATCCCCAGACAGCCATTCCTCTCATTTCTATCTATTCCTCAATCTAAACTGACACAATCCAAAAAAGTTTCTTTGTCTTGGTGATGAAAATCAACTGAGTTTACTCAGAGCTCTGCTTTATTCGATTAACATATTTTTCATCCCTGCGTGTGAGATCATGTTGCCTGCAGCATCCCTTTTAAGTGGCTGCAATATCTCTCCAGAATGCTCATGTAAATGAGGTGAAATCATTAAATAAAATGAAGTAGATGGCTAATAATAGTGTTTTGTTTAAATACACCCCATTTATTCTGTGCCATTTTGTGCTCCACTTTAGTTGTTACATCCCATTACTGTTTACTGATGCTTAAAGACCCCAATTTCCCCATAGTAATCTCTGATGTTTCATATGATCTTATTCCCACCAGTCTCAAACTAGTATTTATGATCATGTTTGAAACAGAGCTGTGTGGGGAGATGGAGGCAAACTAATTTCAAACCTTTTTGTATGCAAGGCAGGATGTCATTGAATGGAGACTAATGTTAGCTGAATATTTATTAATTTCTACCATAATCTTAATCTTAATTGGCAATGTGGACTTTTTGCATAAAATATTTTGTTGGCTAAAGGAAGAAATGACAGGATAGGAGCCAAAGAACCACAATCTTAAGAGCATTTGTTAGCCTTCTGGAAGACCAGACTGCAAAAGAAAGAACACAGGTCAAGTAAAAAGTATCAATAGCCATGGCAGCTGCCATTCTTTCCCCTAAATTGTCTACCTGGATATTTATAGATCGGTATTGTTTGAGCTCTGAAGAAGACAGGTTAACAAGCCACCTTACATAACTTATTCAGTGTACTCAGAATTGAGTGACAATTGCTTCAAAGCTAACTTGTTTCATCCTCACTTACGTCAGGTCTTTTTAATTGAGCTGTAGTTTGCCCACTGTCATTTGGGTTTAAGGTATGCTAGATGTCAGTATGCACACGCCTTGTACAATGAAAATGAAGGAGCTATGAAAATGTGATGAGGCACTTATATACAATAACTTTTGGTTTTCTTTTACTGTTGATTGTCCTGCAGATAAGTAATGTTGCATTGTAACAAAATGTTTTAAACATTGAAACATGCCATGCTCTGAACTTAATTGCCTCTCATTGTGCCATTGTACTGTGTTTCCAAAAATACAGTATGTTGAGACCACAACTGTGAATGTTGAAATATCAAGATTTTACAATACTGTTACAGCTTGCAGCAAAAACAAAAGGTAGATAGTGTTATTGCTTATGCCTCTGTCTATTCTGTTTATTGTAGTGAGTAGGGCCAGAGATGCAAGGTGACTTTACTTGAGCAGGCAGAATTGAGTGTAATAGCACCAACTGTGTTAAAGTGGCAACACATTTATCTGTGCAAAACAATGAAAACAACACATGAACCTCCTTTTTTCATAACCTCAGGGAAAAACTCCAATCTGCTTGTTAAAAGTGTCTCTGAGGATGGCAGTTATGACAAGAACTTTGGATATGCAGTATTTCTCCTTGACATACATGTTTTTGTGCTTTTTTTTGCAGTTACTGCAGATGACCCTAACCCAAGATGTTCTCCAGACCAGCAAGAAGAAAGAAAACACAGCCTCTTAACAATGCATTGACCTTGAATTGGAATTTCTGCTTCCTCTTTTCTGATTCTGTCATCACAGACAGCATTGGTGGTCACCAAAGGTGGTTATTGAAATAGATCTTCATATGGCGTGTGCCACTGCTGTGCCCTTTACTGTACAGTTGAAGCCTTCTCTCTTTAAAGATGTGACCTCACATTTCTAGTATGGCTTTCCCAAAGGAGCTGGATGCTGTTTATGAATAAGTAAAGGGCTACATGTTAAGTCAGAAGGTGAAGAATGTTTATCCTCACTAATATGATACTAGGACTCAGTAACAGTACACTAAATTGAATTTAGAAACCTGTTTGTTCTAGCTGCAAAAGGAACTTACTTACTTATTTATAAATAGTTTTAGTCAATGGAACTGGGAATTTGCACTGTAAGTACAGTACAAGGACAATAGCAGAAAACAAATGTAATTCCTAAACCATCCTTAAATGTCAAAAATCATTTATTTGTATTTATCTGCGACAGTGCAGTATATGATTTATAAAACAAAACATGTTAAACTTGATTGCCAAATAAACGTGAACTCCCTTTTTTTTTCTTTTCAAAGACTGAGATGCAATCACATCTTAATAAAGCCCAGCTCTTCCATGATGGAGAACCCATTAAGATTCTATAGTGGAGCTCAGAATGGACTGAAGCACAGGTGCAAGGACTTGGGCAACGTTTCTATAGTGGGAGGGAGTGAATGGAAGTCAGAACTCTGAGAAGGTGCAGTAGGGTGCCGAGGGTGAGCCCAGATGACAGCTGAGGGACTGAGGCTTTCTCTGGCTTGCCCTCGTGGAGATGGGGTCAGTGAAAGCAAGTGGGGGTGGCGGGGTGTAGGGGGGAGGGTTTTAGCTATGCGGTTCCTTCGTCACCAGGCCCTGTCATGGTGGTGGGGGCAGGGCTGCACCGCTGGCACTGGGAGACAGATATAGACAAGAATTAAGGAGACAGAATTTGCACTCTTAGCCTTGTCTGGGTTACTGGCATCAGCAGCTGAGAGCTCCGATAGATCTTCATCTCCCTGTGCTTTTACGTCACATCCTCCCTGGGAGTGGCGGTGACTGCTAACTCCACCAACACGGAGCCACAAATTGAACACAGGTGCTGCTTTACCCAACACACATAATCAGTGACTAGAAATAAACAATGACTCATTATTAGAACTGAAAGACACCATTTCCACCACCTGTCTACCAAAAGCCTGGTCCCTTGCTTTGCTTGATCAGTTACTTCTTCCTGTTTGACTGCAGCCAACATCACAGTTTATTCTCGCCCACAAACCTCATCTTACAATTATTTCTTCTGAAGTTTTTCCCCACTTTTTGACACATGCATATATATTCTAAATGTGTTTGTTCCAGCCACAGATAGGATGCTCATGAGTAAAAATATTCAACCCAATTTGCGAAGTTCTTGTGGCTGCATCATTGCATCAAATGCAAATATTCTAGATGTGGTTGCATCATTTTATGCACATTTCCTCAAACATTTAGGATAACTGTATTTTGGAAATATCTGGGATGTATGCTAGAATTTAAAATAAAGTTATGTGCAGTGCTGGACTACACAACATTAGTTTGTAAAGATGGAGCCACTTATGAGTCCACTAGAGTTGAGATGAGACACATCAATGATGCTGTGGTGAATAAAATGTCTATGATAAGGCAAACCAAAAAGTAATTTTAAATGACTCAAATAAAATAAAGGATAAATATAGATGGTGTCATCAAATTACAAAGTTAATAGACAGAGATTTATTTCCCCCCCAACTACATCCTACACCGACACTTCTGCCATACAGTGCTCAGGACATCTGACCTCAGTATCTTTTTTTCTTTTCTGGGAAACGCTCGTCTTATTTCCGGTATCTTATTCCTGAGGTTGATTTAAGCCATTTCTCCCTGACAGAGACTGATGTGTGCAACTCCATAATGGATCACTTTATAGGGAAATGCTCCCCGCTCTCTCAGCGCTCGATTCGGGTTTTTAGGAAGAATTATGAATGCTTTAAAACCGTTGGCTGATCAAATTAGTTAGGCTAGATATCACATTAGACTATAGAGATGGCGAAATAGGTCCAGGATTATTCGTAAGGCGTTAAAACATCAAATGTTTCTCAGATGGGACTAGATTGTGCGTAATGGTGCGTAACGCTGTGCGTAAAAGTGGAACTGTTCACTTGTGGTCCACAGGAAATCACATAGCCCCATGTGACCTCACTTTCCAATGTTTTCGTTTTTGATTATACATATATATATATATATATGGCATAAATAAACACTTTCTGCACCGCAGCCCCTATATTCCATGTTTAGAGTTGGTCCACGCATACACACACACCCCTCCCATCCGCTGTCCAATCCTCACACAGGAACAGCGTTGACGGGGGTCAAGAGGAAAAATAGCCTCATATATATACGCCCAAACGGTGATTTCTTGCTCCGAGTCCGCTCCAGTCTGTGCTACACTCCTTGTGTTGTCGCCCGAACCGGGAATTGTCTGTGTTTCAGGAACAAAGTACTTATATTATCAGCTGAAATGGCACCCAAGAAGGACGCTAAGGCTCCCGCCAAGAAGGCCGAACCTGCCAAGAAGGCCGAGGCTGCACCTGCACCTGCACCTGCACCCGAGCCAGCCCCTGCTCCCGCAGCGCCTGCCGCTGTCGACCTGTCCGCCGTCAAGGTACAAGCATGATCTGGTCTGCTGTGGGGAGGGATGGAGATAGGATGATGGCTGCTCAGGAAGAGCTGGGATTTGACTTTTTTAGTTCCACTCTGAGTTGCATGACAGAACTAGACGTACTCTAGTGAGGTTCTTGAGGGGCCCTAGACAAAAGAAGCATTTCTTGTTTTATTTCATACATTGAAGGAAAGACAGTTTGAGAATAATAGAGGGCTGTTGATACTACTTTGGTCATGAGTGTCAATTTATTTACAGCACAGATACAGCATAATTGTTCACCCTTCATATCCAAGAAAAGTGTGATGGTAATGAAGGGGGGAGTCAAAATCTTACTAAATTAGGATCTTTGGTTTATTAGATGTGCATTGCACATCTATCTTCACCTTAACATGACTGGCCGAGTACAAAAAAATCAGACACAGACCAAAGTAGACACATTCATATAATCATCTATGAGTGGATGCAAAGTTCACAGTGAGAGCAGCTGTTGGTTTGAAGGACCACACTCAAGAGTTGTGCAGAGGACTGAGGAGGATGACTAGAACCCTGGATAGCTCACAATGACTCAAACCACACCCCCAGCTCTCTGGATTGGACTAACAGAGTGGTGACTTCCTCTATGATGGCAATGCAGGGTGACACCAAATGTGGACATGTTAATGTAGCTAAAGATGGACCTCCACAGATCGGGTACCACCATGCGAAGCTAATGTTGGCAAAGAGACAAATTGAGTCCCAATTTAGACCTGATTGATTAATTCAGATTAAGATAAACACCTGGTTATGGTGTGGTGATACTGGGCGGTTATGGCTATGGTTCTTTTGAATAAATGTGGTTGTGTTAAAGATTAAATGGCTTGTAAAACATCTCAAGAATTGTGTTGTTTTCTGAGCTATGCAAAACTAACATTGGTGCTTTGTATTGGCTCCTAGGTGGAATTCAGTGCAGACCAGATTGAGGGTAAGTAAACCTCATTTTACCTTTGCAGCCACATGACACTCTCCAAAAACCTCAACTCATCTTTCTCTTGAGTATCTCCTGGTCTGCTGCAAATCAAAAAAAAAGCTATCACTGTAATGAACTGCTATGCCAGAAACATCAAGTTTGTACAATGCAGAGAACTGTGGCCTTCTCTTAAAGATGAGCATTAGCTCAGTGCCATCCTGCAGCATGCTACAGACTTGCTTGTAAAGTGTTCATGACAGATGGTCACTTCTGTCATTTTTGGGTTTTGACGTTCCATTGGAAATCAGAATGCATTGTGAAATCTTTTAGTTATTAAACAATGCCAAGAAACTACTCAGCTCCCCAGAAAAAATTAGGTAACTTTTGTCCCAAAACAATAAAAACAGGTGTGTTTTCAGGAGCATGGTGTAATCAAATCAAAACTTGAATGCAATCTCAAGGAAAATATCTACAGCCATTTTCTACAAAATCATGATTTCTGTTGCTAGTTATGTAAATAAAGAAAGTGAAAACTTCTCAAGTAATTGTCAGCTGTTGTCAGTGCAACATTTGGCAAATCGAAGTGTACTTAAAAAGTAGTGTGCTGTGCATGTTGTGCTAAACATCTGCTGGGCTTCACTCCAAACAAACAGCTGATTGTACTAATTATCACCTTCAACCAGAGTAGGTAAAACTGACACAGTAGATGAACTGGTTGAAGGTCAAAAGGCTGAACAAAAATCAGATTATTGTGCCAAAGTAGCGGGAGACCACTCATGTAGAGGGCTTCATTTCAAGACTGGAGGGCAGAGCGTCAATTCAGCCAATCCACGTGCCCTAACATTAACTGCAGATTATTTATTGGCCATTTATTGGTGATATAAGATCTTGTGACATTTGATCAGCGATATCAAACGATGTGCCAGGAGTCTACATTTTTTCACAGCAGCCAATTTCTTCAGCAGTTTATTTTAGGGATAACAGATGGATTAAAGGGTAACAGTGTAGTGTTTTAGAAAGAAGAAAAACCGGTTTGCTATTTTGTCCCTGATGACCCTGGATTGGACACCGGACCTGTCGTCTGGCAGGCTGCTTGGTACGCTGAAGTCAGCATTCCCTACTTTTACTCAGCTCACACACTGAGGGGCCTTGCCTTTAAAAGGAGGGGGCTCATATTCTCAGCTATGTTTATCAATTCCAAGGTGGTCTTTTAAAAGAGCCCACAGCCCTGCTGAGAGAGAGAGAGGGACAGCTGAGATAGAAATAGTATGAAGGGTGACTTAGCGCTGTAGGAGTCTGGCTATTCAGCCAATAATACCTCAACCTATAGAGATGTTTTGCCCTTGTTATATATTTCCTGTCAGTTTGTGGAGGATCTGCCTCCCCCTGCTGGCAGGCATGACACAGTCACAAGTACAAGCTACAGACCACTACCTTTCATTGTTTTGTTTTCCATCTACTGACCAACATTGAAGACTCTGCAGGAATATAAAATAAATTAGATTAAATACTTTTCTACATACATAAATAAAAAAAAACATACAAATGAATTCAAGCCAAGTTTAATCAATTAAATGTAAAATGCTTCTTCACAACTTAATAGACCTCATAGACTTGGTTCAATATAATAAATAAAGTAGCATGAAAAATCAAATAAAAACAAATTCTAAAATTACAATTGTTATTGTAATTCTAGGACATAATTTATAACAATAAACAAATAAAAAATAAAGTCAGAGAATCTTGCGCACTGAAGTTTCTGTAATAAATATCACTTTCTATAGAAATCACCGTATTGGATAAAATACTACAGTAGTTGAATTATTTAAAGTCTTTAAAAGAATATAATAGAAATATTACATTGTACAAAATCATGGCATCACAAGGTACAGTTAGGTCATTATAAGCTCACTGTTGAACACCTCTGACACACAAACTCACGAATACTGGATTCACTAAGGTGATCATATCCACTTCTCCTCCTGCTCTACAGACTACAAGGAGGCCTTCGGTCTCTTCGACAGGGTGGGTGATAACAAGGTGGCTTACAACCAGATTGCTGACATCATGCGTGCTCTGGGACAGAACCCCACCAACAAGGATGTGGCCAAACTGCTTGGAATGCCCTCTGCTGAAGGTAAGAGACGTATTTAGTTGTTGCTCTACCATTGAATTGGGTGAAGATTTAAGGGCTGATGTTAAGATTTAACAGATTTATAGTTTTTTTGGACACTTTTGTGAAATTCATTACATTTAAATTAGACAATTTTGTGCAAAAGAATTCTTAAAAAGTGCAAGTATTCAGTAATAATTTGATTATTCCGGTGACTGAATGACTAATGTAGACTACTGGACATACAAGATACTACTTCTAGTCCAGTTAATGATAATGATGATGTTTTTTGGTGTTTTTTGTACAGATAGCATTACTAGCTGCCCTTTTAAATAAACATAAACATTATGACTGATAAGCACTAGGTAGAGATGATTTGTCTGAAATGATGTTTAGAGTGTGTGGGGTAACCAGCATTGAATGGCTCCGTTTTCATTAATCACTTGTGAATTTGGGCATTTTGCTTGGTTTTTGGTGCATTTTGGAAAGTGGGATGATTAGGGATAGGACATCATTTGTGGCTTTTGTAGCTAGAATCTGAATAAAACAAAACCAAATAAAACTAATGGAGTAGGGTCAGAATCTCTACCAGTGAATAAGCTGCATCTTTTAGAGTAAATACACACAGGTGGAAAATCCTACTAGTGCTGCCAGCTAGTTGCTGGATACACTGTCCAATTTGTGAAGTGCAGCACAGCAGTACACACTCACTGTATACAATGAAACATCACTGTTTGGTATGGTCACGTGCAAAAGTTCACATGTGTTTCAACCGGGAGCCTTAGCACACTTTTCTTCTATATAAAACTTAGTCTGGGGTTGTTATTTATACTGTATATTTTGTTAGGGTCTTAATGGCATATATTACCACACACATTGCTTGGTAAAACTATGAAAAAGCACAGAATTGCACTTTTAATATATGCTTCTAATGTGGTCTGTGCAGACAGGTAGCACAGGCCTCAATCTTCTAACCAAAATTACACCATGAGACTTGAGCACTACTGACAGCCAGTGCTGTCTCTTATAAACATGTAAACAATACACATATCCATCCAAATTGTCACTTTGTCACAAAGCCTCACTGGGCTCCATCATGAAAGTTTGTAACAAAGTAGAGCCTGTAGTAGAGAGGTGAATAAATATTGTTGTGATGTTAAAATAAGTGTGGTGCCTGTTGTCTCAACCTGTCTGGCATCTTCACCTCCACTGACTGTTATTTCTGTCTCCTTTCATGCAGACATGACTAACAAGAGAGTAGAGTTCGAGGGCTTCCTGCCCATGCTTCAGACCATCATCAACAGCCCAAACAAGGCAGGATATGAGGATTACGTTGAGGGTCTGCGCGTCTTTGACAAGGAGGGCAACGGCACAGTGATGGGCGCTGAGCTGCGCATTGTCCTGTCAACACTGGGTAAGTAAAGGCTCTGGTGGTATGACTGTATTGTGTTACTATGTGTGTGTTTGTGTGTTATAACTAATATTCATTGTCCTCTGCCTCCCCCTACAGGAGAGAAGATGACTGAGGCTGAGATTGACGCTCTCATGCAGGGTCAGGAGGACGAGAGTGGCTGTGTCAACTACGAGGGTGAGCCATTATACAATAATATGACTGTAAATGCATATTTAATCCTGGAAGTGAAGTGTCAATTTCCATTCTTGGCAGAAATTAAAATTACATAAACCAGACTAAATACATTTTATTGTGTTGTAGTAAATATCTCAGCTGCTTTATGTCATTTATAGCTCTGCATCTGAACTTTCAAGGCTGCATTTAATTGAATATTGATAATATACGCATTCTCCTCACTCATTTCACTCAATCATTTTCCCTCTCTTCTCTCCTCTCTGTTTGGTACCCTGGTCTTCATCTGCAGCCTTTGTGAAGCACATCATGTCTGTGTAAGGACCCTGCCACTGCGGTGGTGAGCATTGAATATGTGCAGACCCCATGGTGTCACGACATCCACTCGCTGTTTCCTGTACCACCTGAGGAAGCAGGGGGAACAAAGGACTATGAGATGTCATTTCTGAATCCTTTTGTTTTGTTCAACACTTTTTTTTCTCTTTTTGTCCAACTGGCGCTCTTTTTTTCTCTCCTCCTCCTGTTCTGGAAGCTGTCGCGAGTTCTAACGAGATATATCCTTTTCCTCATCCACACCCATGTGCCCCTGTCTATCGGGGGTTTTTTGTCATCACTGGTTTTCACAGCAGAGCAGTGATGGAGGGGAAGATGGATAATGATGAACACCCCCCACCTGTCACTTACTGCCTGGCTGGCTGTCTATCTGCCATTAAAGTGACTGGTTTGGCCCAGGATTGCCCATCAAAATGAATCCACTCCTCAACCAACCCATCCCTGAGTCTTAATTTATTGTACTCTCCTCTGCCAATTCACAATAAACTCCCATTTTATTTCCAAATTTTTGACTCCATTTATTTAATGCAAGTCATTTGCATAATTCATTCAGCCAGATGCATGTTAAGGGAATGGTCTTGGCATTTTTTGAAATACGCATATTTGCTTTCTTATCGAGAGACAGAGGAAAAGACTGATACCAATCTTCTAATCTAATTTCCCACAATGTTGAACTATTCCTTTAACTGTATGTCTTATCATCTGAAAGGAAGACAGCACTCCAGTATCATTTGTTGTCCTTTTTATTGTCATTAATTATTGTAATTGGTGTCATATCAACAAGAGAAAAACTGCGTACATCTACTTGACCTTTTAAATACATTTACAGTTGCTGTAAGGTGGAGCAGGAGGTGGGGAGGGGGCACACGGAGATGGGGAATGCAGAAAAAACACAGAAGCAAACAAACAGTTGCAGGTGAGGGCAGTAATTAGGCAGGAGGCAGGATATACCACAAATGGTGTCTGAAAAAGAAACTAGATCACCCAAACACACTTTTTTTTCCTAACAGATGTAACAGAATCCGAGTTCCCTCGGTCATTTTATTTTTCTTCATGAACTATCTTTTTAATGGATTTTTCAAAATATTTTTTTTTTCACTTTCTTTTTCCACATATTGCAACAAAACATCCAGATACGGTAGCATCCGTCGTAAAACGGCATGGGATCTGCACCAAACGCACACACAGACAGATTTCAGAGTAGCTGCATCTTCTGCTAAAATCTCATGTTGCAATTGTAGCTTCTTCCTCTGTGGTTCAAACAAGAGACTGTCCTGATGAGCACAACATCGCCTGTGTTAGCAGAGGAAAGTCTATACTCTTCATTCATGTGAGCTAATTTACTGCAGCTGTAAAGACAAGATTCTTTTTATTGTTTCCTTTTCAGATTGGTGTTTGTAGAATGAAATTCAGTTCTTGTGTTTATTACTGTTCTGGTGTATAAACTATCTCGAACTACTGAGCAGGTACATGTGTATGATGCTCTTCAACAGGACTGAGCTGCATTCCTTAGCAACACCAAATCAGCTGTCTGACATTGTCACCAAGCATTACACTGTAAACAACTAATAACTACAAAACATGAACTTGTTTAGTTTTTATCCAATACTTGAGGAAATAACTTACTAAAATCCTTTTTTAAATTACAAAATAGCCTCTTTTAATATTAGAATCAATACATGCTCGTCATAACATGACCTGGTACTTGCAATAATGCAATTTTACAGGTATATTTTATAGCCATATTGTCGCTTCCTTTTAAAATGTTTTGAGGACATATAGATGGCAACAAACTTGTATTTTTATACATGTTTCTATATATATTTGTTAAGTATATTATATATTGGATGACAAGAATGACTTGCAGTAAGGATGCTTGGTTTGTTAAGGGGTCTGGCGTCCATGCACGTTTACTGAGCAAGAACAACACGTGCTGCATGGTGTGCTGGCCACATTACTTCCACATATATGGCCACATATGTGGAAAAAAAGCTGTAGCTTCTTCAAAACACTGATCCAGGGCCAGTCAAGCCAATACCTGGTCCCCACTTTGTATATACCACTCAATCCTATCTAGGACCAGTGCTCAGACTGAACTATTCTATGCAACATCATTCAAAAAGAGAGGCCAAATAGCACATATTTTGGATTAAAATAGACAGGAAATAAAGAGGACCAAAGTACAGTAGCTCCTAACTCGAGTCTCTACTTAGAGTTGGTGTTTGAGTGATGGATCTTGAAGTGGAGATGTTTAGAGGCTGTGGTTTAGCTGAGTAGTTGTGGTAACAGGTTGGCCTCAGGGCGGCAGGAGTGGGCCGAAAAGTTTGAGGGGATCAGGGTGAGGACGTCCGGGGTGCAGAGCAGCAATCCAGAGATCCAGTGTTCACAAACCCTGCTTGGCCAGAGCTGCAGTGACATCCTCGGCTAGGGTCGCTAACTGCGGTGACTCCATCATGTTGAGACTGCCGGAGGAGGATAGCTGGCTGTCCCGGTGGCGGTGGGGAGACACTGAGCCGGACAAGCCTGGCGACTGGATGATGATGTCAGCTCCATGGTCCACTCTTGCCTTAGCTTGGTCGCGGAACATCAGCCTGTGGCTCTCAATCTAGCAGAGGCACATGACGTGATATAAGAAGAGTATGGGGAAGAAGAAATATATTATTTTCATATCATGTTGAGTGAACCAAATTATATGTATGTTTGTGAGTCAGCTTAAGAACCTCTGCAAATTGTGTTTAACCTGAGAGACCTGCACAAGTCTGTTTTGTAGACTTTACTCGAAGGCCGTTGTTCTTCGCCCTTAGTTGACATCAGAGCCTAACTGAATACTTGATCAACAAAATTTAGGGTAGTTGGATTAACTTCCACATTATGTAGTGACTGTGGCGTATACTGTACCTTTATCGCTACCCTCACTGGCAGATAAAGGAATACAACAAGTTTTTGGAAGATTGACTGTTGGAAACACATTTTTAAACATATATCGCATAAATAAATATTTTTCAGCAAAACTTTGGTAAAACTGTATGTTATGAGAAACTATGCCGCATATTTTTTAACATTACAATAAGGTACATGGAAGATTTTTCTGTCTACACTCTCTTCACTTTACCAGTAAATTTACAAATTACAGCAACTGAAAAATCTGCAGACTGTAGCTTGAATAAAAAAAATGTATTTAAAGGCAGAATGAGTAGGATTTTCCTAAAAAAAAAATGTATAGACTCATACAAAAATAATCCCTCTCAATCATCACTTATGGGCAGTGGGTGTGTAGCCTCCAGCCAATACCAGCACCTAGGGTGTGAGGGCGGGACTTTATAAAAACATGGCGACATAGCGCTGCACTCAAGTGGCAAGCTCTGGGTATGAAGAGTGAAACCAATGTGGAAGTGCCTTAAACCTGCATTCTTTCCAGTGGTCAGCAGCCTGTTTTTCACTGGCCAAAATAAGCATTAGCATTAGCATTACCACAGTTAACAATAGACTGCAAATGCACTGTGCTAACAAAGCTAGCAGCTAGTGCCAGCTCCACCCTCTCATCCAAAAATCCAAGATGGCGATGGTCAAAATGTCAAACTCGAAGCTTCAAAACGGGAGTCCACAAACCAATGGGTGATGTCACGGTGGCTACATCCATTATTCTTTTACAGTCTATGGCTGCACTGCAGCTTAGTGCTTCTGGTGTCGTTGAGCCGGGGAGGAGGGGCCAACCAACCAACAAATCCTACTCATTCCTCCTTTAACATGCAAAGCTACTTAAAAAAAAAGAAGAAAAACGTGTTTCTTGATTGACTATGTATCTAAACTGACTAATAAGACAATCTCTCAAAAACTTGATGTTTTCCTTTAAATCATGGATTGGGAGACTGGAGCTGACACTTACCGTGACATGGCCTCCACCAGGAATGTGGTGAGCATTATCCAGGGAACCCACCTTGGCTTGGGCTTTGTCTTTGAAGTCCAACTTCACACTCTCAATACGCACGTTACCGCCCCCTGAGGAGAAGTAAAGGAGGTGTAAAAAAGGGTACAGGCAAAACTGAGACATGGGAATAAATTATATTCAAATCTATTTGTGTATGGAGTTTGTCTGGGCTTATAATGACAGAAAAAGGTTGGAAATTGTGCCTGTTCAAAACAACAATAACAAAAGGGACATCAGTTGAAAATATGCATGGCCAAAAAGCCCTCAATAAATGAAGGTTATCAAATATAAACATGAGATAATGAGACCAGCAGATGGAGCTGCAGGACCTGAAGTTATCACCATCTGGTTTCATTTGCATCTGGGAGGGGAAAAAGGGTTTCCACATCTCAAACTTTTCTAAGATACATGAAGTGCCAGCATCCCTGTTGATAATGTTATGTCATCTTTCCAGCATTGCATTAAAAATCAGTTTGCAGTGTTTTTGGTTGACAGTAATTTTATTGCTTCCAACAGTAATGATTTAAAGAGCCAGTTCACTCAAATAATAATAAAAGAAACTGTGGTTGTTATCTAATCATGCAGATTTGGTTTCATGTGCAAAGGTTTTGATATATCCAGCACTGAACATCATACCACCATCCCATTGCAGTAGAGAATAACAGAATTGAGTTTCAAAAACTGAAAACTCAAGAGAAACCTCCCAAAACACAATTTCCCAATTATTTGGGGTAATCATCAAACTGTATCTTTTTTTAGTCCTACTCTGTGCCTGTGGCTCCAACAGTTTGCAGGATTTTTTGGTTTTTTCAAAGTCTGTGATTTGAATGAAAAACCCAGATTGGATGTATAACCATCTCCAGGTTTGACACAATCCAATTCATCAGCATCCTGCTCCACACTCACACACACGGCAAGGCCGCCAGCAATCACAACACCTCCCACATTCGGCCGCCTGTGTACAGATCCATCAAACTGTCAATCCAAATGTAGTATACTGCTGACTTCTACTGTTGTTACTACTTGTTGCTCACTATAATAGCGCTAATTGCAATTTGCATGTATTATTTAGATTGGATTAGGTTTCCTTTTTTTGGTGGTTTACATTCAACGTCAGAGCTTGCTTTCACATTCATTGTCAAACAGGTAAACAAGTCTTAGAACATCCAACCTGTAGGACATTAGGACTAATGCTACCAGACAGATATTATATGTGATTGGTTATCAAGCCACAATTTTTTCACCACTTCGAGGTCATAGATCATTTATATAAACTTTGTCCTCCACACTATGTGCCAGTCTCTCCCCACAAGCTATCTCACTGCACTCCTCGCCAGGGATTCACTGCTTCTCATAAAAAATAAAATGTGGACGGTGAATGGAAATGCCCTAAGATGCTGAGTTAAAGTCCCCCTGAAGGTGTGCAGGCTGTCTGTTACCTGGTCGATGATGGATGTTGTCTAGAGAGCCACACTTAGAGGTCACATGGCTCAAATCAATCTTCTTGTTCTGTATCTGCACCTGTAAGCAGCAAAGTCAGAGGGAGACAAGGTCAGAGGTCGCAGTTCACACAGAGATTAAAAACTCCTGCTGACCCCTCATGATGTCCACATAAAAGATCCAAATTGTATCATTCCTTTTCTAACTTATAGAGGATATCTGAGCAACTGAGAGTGCAAGTTTGCAGTTTTCTACATTTCAACACAGTGAAATCTAATTGCATGTAATTAGTAGAAAGCGCAAGCAAAAAAAAGCACAAGTGCAGAATACCAATGACTATTAAATGACCTTGCATTCTGCTGTGTGGAGAATTGCTGGTGTCTTTTAAACCAACCAAAGCCAAGATTGAATAGAGGCTATGTGACTCCTGTAACTGTGTTTTAAAGTGCACATCCGAGCTGAAAATGTGTTGGCACATTCAGAAAACAAATATAAAACATAACAGTGAGGATTCAGTGTAAGACAGTTAAATAGGAATGTACAGTTGAAAGTGGCTACAGGCGGTGAGGGGATAGCAATATGTGTTCATGTGACACACCCTGGGGATCTAAAGAGAAAGGAAGGAGGAAACCACAGAGATATGTGTAAGGAGTGAACCGATGAGACAGCAAACAGAGCAGAGCTATAAAGCTTTAGACACGGCACAATGAACAAGAGGAGATATACTACATCTTGAGATGAATCACTGGGACACACCTGTGGTCAGCAATCACTTCAAGTCAGTGATTTAAATGTCTTTTGTGACCAATGGTTTGGTGTTCATCTTTTTAAAAGGCATTTCTTGCTTTCTTAAGTAGCCTGACAGGAAAAGCGAGACAATGATGAACAACGCGGTTCATTGGGCCACAACGCCAACCAAAACACCATGAGCACAAATTTCAGTGTGCACCGTAGCCTGTTTATCTACCAGGACGCCCTCACACATGCATTAACACTAGCAAAGATATACAGCGTGAGTTTAAAGACAAGAGATGAGATGTGGTTTGTGTCAGCGTGGGTGAACATCATGCTGCAGGTTGGCTCACCTCTCCAGCAATATAAGAAATCCCTTAACCCTGTGATTAATGAGTCTTTAGTTGTTTTCATTCCTGTGGCCATGTTCTCATTATTTACAGAGAATCCACTACATGTGATGATTTTTTAAAAGAAAAAAATCTGTTTTGCATGATTTATAAAATGCACTAGTTGCAGGTGAAACAGGTTAATAGGAAGGGACAGGTCTGCTCAAGTGTATCAAGTGCATGTAAAACAACAAATACAGGCCTACATTATAAAGTATTAAAATCTGCTTGAGCTGCACTTGGTTGCTTTACGCCTTGGCAGTTCTACTAAGAGGTTACTGAATGTGAAATACCCATTGGTGGTGTAATATGATATCAAACATTGTCATGTCAGTCATGAGCTGTTGAAGCCTCCAGGATGAGTGTGGCATCTTAGAGACCCCCTCCACTCAAAAATGTGTTGTTCTTGTTCCTACGGCTGAACGTTTCAGCTTCACTGTGCAGAATGATGTATGTGCAGAGTTTGACACTGCAAGGCTGTTTTCACATTCATCTGCTGAAAGTGGAAAGTTTCTCTGTGTTCATTGAAAATTTGATTTTATGGGGTGGTCTTATGACAGGGATTTGTGACATCACAACTGGTTTTGAAGCCAATCCAGTGCCAATATTCAACTTACACAAGTGTGAAGAGGAAACTTGAAGCCTCCAGTGCATATACACTGAGAATGGACTTTTCAGTGAAGTAGGAGACATCTTGTGTCCAGCAGTTAAACTTCAGAAACGAAATATATTTGCATATTCATAGATTATGGATTTGTTAACGAGGGAGAGAGAGTGGACACCATTTTAAGAATTTTAATACCGTAATTATACTTTTTTGTGGAAAAAAAACATATCAGGCACACATTACTGTTCCAAGCACAGTATTTTCATATATCATATACATGTTTGGAGGGGATCTTTAGTCTGATAGAAACAAAAACAATTTTGGGTGTTCATTTTAAGGATGAAGGCAAAGTTAAATACGCCGTGCACAGAGGGAGTGAGACTCCACTTCACTTCTGGTATTTTAATGGCTTAAACCTTGCAGTGCACCCTTTTTCCTTGGCCTTCCCTTTGTGATCTGCCGTTTTTGGCAAACCAGCTCCCTCAGCTGCTAGAGCTGTCAGCTGAGCAACTGTGATTTAAAGTGAGCAGTCTGACTTTGTCGTTGTGTACTGACAGTAGGTATTTATCTTGCTTTTGAGCATCTTGAATGCTGAGGATCTGAGGCGCTGTGCTAAGTAACTCAAACACTAAGTATGTACAGTATGTCATTACATACTGTAGTTCAAGGTGAGCATAAAGTAATCAGGCAGCTGAGGTATTTGGTGTTTATTTTAGCGTAAGCTAGTTTGGTAGCTGCTGTATCATAGAATGTTTCTGTTGTTACATCTATTTCTCTGATGTGGCTCCATCTACTGGCCCCTTTCTCCCTTCCTGCTCGTCTCAGTGCTGCCATATTCTGTCTTTTTGTGCTTCGTTTAAAAAATCAGCACTAGACCTGTGTTTTGCAAATTTACAATGGCATTATGTTGCTTCTATTTCCCCTGGAGGTCTGGGGAATATGCCACAAATGGTAGATGTATTAGAGAGGAGCTTGTGTTTCTGTACATATTACCATGTGCTCTGTTTGTAATAAGGAATGATTTGGAAATAGAACAATAATCCTCACAGAAATCTAATTTGACTATCGTGATACCACTGAAAACCTGTTTAAGCTCTTACATCATTTACTCCCTAAATAATTATGTTTTTTCATCATAAACTCAAATTTAACCAATACGTTATCTGAACAGCCACAAGTCTGTTATGCTGTATGACGTTAATTGCAGCCACAGGTAAACATCTTTTGCAATTATAAATGTGATGCTTCTGGCACCATTTTTTCAGATCTGTTGGAAAGAAAATGAAGCATGCAGCTGTTGCCCCGGTAACCCAGTGTTGCCATGTGCAACTAAAGAGAGGATTGGCAAAAGGACAGTGCTATTCTGAGGGAACTCAGTGATGCAAAATCAAGAGAGAAGTTTTCAATAATCTTTAAGTTATCAGGCCCTTATCACCAGAGAGCTGCTACACTTCTGCATATTGTCAATATGCTGGAGAGGAGGCATTCAACCATTCGTCTCAAAATTCCTCACAGGACACAAACCACCACTGGAGAAAGCTGTGTCAATGAAGACCAGTCAGGTAAAGAGCACCAGCATTGCTGCCTTAATGAGTGAGTGGTAAACTGAGAAACTGTAAAGCAAGGTGGAAAAGGAATAAGCAACACTGAAAAACACAGCACAACACACAAGAATAACACTGACATCAACACTGAGACAATGGATTTGCGGCACAAGACTCACGTTTCCACCTCCTGCTGAGTAGCCCCTCCTGTCCAAGGACCCACACCTAGACTGAACATGGCTATAGTCCAGCTTAACACTGGGGATGAGAACCTGCAGGGGGCGGAGGTGAGGAGTAAGGTGGGAAAAAGCTTGGGCTTTCTGGCATGACACTTCACTTTCTTAAAAAGTTTGTATCCACCCACTGATATAAACACTCTAAGCTAACAGGCAAGACAGATTCATCTCACATGTCTCACAGTATGAGCTTTGACCCTCTGTGTTAGCCTGGCTTATATACCAAACCCGGCCTACATCTGGTGTCTCATCAAGAGGACGCTCTTTACTCTATGCCTGCTTCAAGGAATCAACACTGGATTTCCTGCAACAAATGTTGCAAAGATGTCCAACTGAAATCAAAGTTTCAAGATGTTTCTGCAATTAATTTTCTTTTACATGGGTCCATAAATGCAAAACCTTCAAGAAATCTTGACATCACACTGTATCACAAGAAGGGGCAAGAGGCTCGTCAAAAACTCCTCAAGTACATACGTGAGTAAGTCATCCGAATTCCCTCTGTGATTTTACATTTCCTGACATGACACAAGTAGATGCAAATTGAATGCAGCTAAAACTTGAGACCATTAGTTTAGGATGCAAGGATAAAATATGAGTGTGCTGCAGTGTAAATGGCTCTCATAGCTGCAAGGAGAGAAAGCAGGAGTCAGATGCAGACACAGCAGAGTTGGAACAGTGCAGTACATAACACCAACAATATATACATTTTACCCAGCACAGTAAAAGCAATGGGAACTACACTGGATTGAAAAAAGACATACAGTACATATATATCCCATGAGGAGAGGAGAGGAGAGAAGAGGAGAAGAGAGGAGAGGAGAGGAGGTATGTGAGCTTTATACTGTTTTCTTTTATCTTCAAGATAACTTGCTTGCACCAAAGCAATACTTTAAAATGCTTTGAAATACTGTAAGACCCATTATAAGAATATGCAAATGGTTATTCAATGCTACCATAAGAATAAAAAAGTGAGAATTATAGACTGAGAGTACATACATACTTTGCAGTATATACCTCATGTACACTGTGTCTGACATAGTATACTGGAGAGACATAAACATGAAAAAGAAGCTTCAGTTTTGAATGAGGAGCCATACAAGGTTATTGGTGATAAACAGTGCGCATTCAATTCCCAATTAGCACATTGTTTCCTGTTATAGTCCTTCTTGTAGAAATTTCCTGATGTACAATTCATGAGCCCTTCTGTTTCTACTGAATTTAAACAGTCCTTATGACCAATTAACGAAAGTGTTTCCATAAACGTTGTCCTCCTGAGAGTCAGTAAAATATTAGAAATTAAAAATAAAATTCTGCCTAACCATTCCTTCATTTCCCTGACAAACGCTCCTCATTTCTTTATGATCATGAATTAGAGTTGATTATCTGTCTGAAATTAAATTAATATAAATGCTTTAGGCTGTTCTTTTTTTACTACGACAGGTCCACAGTTTGGCACTGTAAATGAACAGAAAATGAAAGCAGAGCAGTTCACACATTTTATCTTTACAAAATTGAAACATAAATTAACATTTGCAGCCAGGGTTTCTTGCTTCAGCATCAATTGTGGGGCTCACTACGTGCTGAAAGAAAAGTTATTATTGCCTTGCTGGAAGGAGGAAATGAGGGAGCAAGGAATATTGTGACAAATTTCACTCTGTCTAAAAATTAATCTTTCATTTGTATAACACAGAGTATCAATTCCATGTGAAATTAAAAAAAATGCCAGCAGTGAAATGACTGAAAGGAGCTAGAATTTGAATGATGCATGTTCTTATATGTTCTTACTCTGTTCAGTTGTCAGATGGAGCTGGTAGGACTTAAGGCAATCTATTCAAGGACATTTGAGCATGGCGGCTGTTTTCCTACATATGGCTGAATCAGTCTCTCTAATGAGGCCACCTTGGCACCAGACAGTGCGTTTTATGGGTTTGTTTATGGCACTGCTCTGACAGGTGTCAAATCAGAAGTTGACAGACCAGCTGCTATTGGCTGCTCACGTGTAAAGGTATGTGATTAAAATATAATGTTTAGAATTGCAAAGCTAAGCTTTAAAAGTGACCTTTGTTACCCTTAAACTATGGGTGAAAGGGAGACAATGAATTATATGTTATATGCAATTATAGGTTCAAGGGTGAGAGTCAAACTACGATGGGAAAATAAGGTATGAAGGTAAAATACAAACTAGGGTACTATAATACTAGACCATCAGCCTTGCACAGCACAACAAGATGAAACTTGTTACATGTCACTAAAATATACAGTAGAATTTCCTTGGACAGACTCACAAACTAGAATTAAATCTGGTCTTCACCCATCTCTTCGATCGAAGGATCAAGAGGGTAAAGATGGAAGGGTACATACATTGCCTGCATGGAGAGAGTGCTTCAGATTATCCTTGGAGCTGCATTTTGATTGTACGTGACTGAAGTCCAGCTTCTTGTTTAAAATATGAATCTATGGAGAAATACAGAGAAAGTATGGGCCTTTTACATGGTGGATGGGAATTAATGCTTGTCAACAATACTGGGAAGATACTAACGAAGAATGTATTGAAAAATGTTTGATGTGGATACATGACACTATCTTTTTTTTCCGCTGACTACAAAATTAGTTTTGATTGAAATTTCCAAGGAAGTCTATCAATGCATACACTGTATGTGTTGTGTATGTGTGTGCATTAATAGGTGAGTGTGGGAGATAATGAGCATGTGCTCTGATGAGTTTCTGTCAGTATGACATTTAATTTAATGTGTGAAACTAATATACCAAGTTTTTGGAAAGTTGGCCCATTAATCCCATAATAAAAACAACACACGTTCGATAATAAACTACTAGCATTATATCAAAAATATTGATCTTTATACGACTAATTTAACACAGCTGATGTCGACAATTTACGGTTTGAAATCATCAGCTACCACATTAACTATGTGAACAGGGAAAAACTGCAAACTGTACATTACTTTCTATAAATCTGTGCTATTTACATCAACCACCTGCTAAACTTTGCAGCATATATTTCAGGTGACTTACAGTTTAGCTGCATCCTTTGCCAGTGGAATAAACAACACTTAATTATTATGATATCATGATAACCAGGCTAGAAACTTGGTGTATTGCCTGAAGAGATCCTGCACTATACTAAAGACCATGGAGCCTGGAGTGTGCCACTGGAATAAATATAGACTTTTCACAGTTTAATAAGTTAATAATTTGCATTTACAAAAAGTACAGTATCTAATAAATGGATTGACAATTAAATTTAATGTATAAACTCATTCAATTAATACAGTTGAAAAAAATCCCAGAATTCATTTTAAAAAGGCTTTTAAATTTCCAGGTATGTTTACTGCTTAGTGCGATGCAGCTGAGCAGCTAGTTAGCTATCTAGCCTGCTAATAGTGTTAGCAATGCACTTTTCCCTGTTTAATGTTCATTTGGTGGCTCATTCAACAAGCTAACGTTCAGGAAAAAATGTTCATGTTTGTAAGTTCGATAAGGAGGCGACTTCAGCAGGAAAGCTAATGACTAATGTTGACGTTACTGCTTCATGTAAGCCAAATATGGTTTAAAAGGAAGAGATCTGATTGGCTGTATGGAAACAAATTCTCAATTTAAGCAGACGGAGAACTAACAGTATTACGTCAAATTACAAAGACAGGTGGCGCCATCATAAATCCAAAAGTTGTAGGATTTGAATTTCTCCCTTTTGGTTTCTGATTTTTCTCTCAGTGGAGAACAGAGGATTGTGATTTACAGAGCAGATATGTGTGCTATAGCAGACATAAAAACATGCAATTTAATTTCAGTTGGACTTCATTTGATGTTTCAAATTAAATTGTCATTTCAAAATGTAAGACAGAAAAATGTTTTTTTATTTTTACTTTTACTTTCTAATTACCAACATATTAACTGATTAAAATTAAACACTGTGAAGGTTTTTAATTATTCCAGTGGCACACTCTATTCCAGATGCTACAAGAAACATGGAGCCATAATTAACAGTGCTAAAGTGTACCAGCGGGTCTTTGGTCCAGGTCACACTGTGTGCCGCTGACAGACACAGAGTAATGGAGATGAGGCGCAGCACTGACTTCCAGATCCAAGAGGCCTTGTGTTTGGCCTCTGTTGACATATTTTGGTCCTTGTGCTGCTATGAGGACAATCATTGGACAGGTCAGTGGCCGGGCAGAAGCTTGCTATGGGCTGGGGGAGACTCACTACAGGAGGTGCTTGGGACTACTAAAGGTCAAGAGAGGAGTGTATTGCTGTCATGTGAAGACTGTTATATTTTATTGTATTTTCTAACTGAGTGAGCAGGAAAATTAAATGTCCTACCTCAAAGGTGACTACTGTATAATGACCTCTCTCTACAAGTTTGAATATTCAGCTGTTACGGAGGGTGCAAGCAAAGCACACTGAGTAATGGGAAAATGACACTGTTTATGAGTTCCTTATGATTTACAATTGTAATTGTTCACAGTATGTACTATAATATTAATTGTATTAGTACAATGTTTTTTGTATTTTGGATACAAACACATCATCATTCTTAATATTGGAAATTATACAATACGATTTCTGATGCACATCAGTCAAAATTTCACCATTGTGGCAAACCCTGCTGTTGCCTGTCCAGCATTGCTCTAATAATTTAATGGCTTATTTTGGTCCACAGGTGGGTCATCATGGCCTGCTGGGAACACCTGGGCCCAGTTCTTCCAGCCTATAAGGTTTAGGCTGTTACTAACTAATGTTCTCTCTCTCTCTCTCTCTCTCTTTCCCTGCAGGCAGCCATTTTGGTTATGTTGCAGCATTAGTCCCTCTTTGTTCCCTTTCACTTTGCCCTCATGCACTTTACAACATTCACACATCAGGTTCACCATCATGCACGCTCCACACTACGGACACCACTGATCTACACACCTCATGCGTGGTGTGCTTCTCTCTTTGTCATGGGGGTTGTGACACTGCCAATTAAGTTTAACATACAGTAAAATGTCTGAATATTCAACTGTTATTTTGTTTTTCTGCAGTATTCACAGTACTGTGAATCTTGAGAAATAGTGTAAATCTTGATAATTTAGGGATTTACCCTTTAATTGCTACTTTACAAGCTGCTAAGAAAAAGATGAAAAACATTACTGCCTAAATATGTGCGATTGTGGTTCACAGCATAAATAGGTAGAAACTTTGGGGTTGGTTTTAAAATATATGTTCTCCAAACCAGAGTGTACTGTATGTAGTCACAAGTGAGTTAATTTGGAACTAAAATGGTCTAAAACTCTGAAAGGTTTACTATGTGTTTAAGTATGGCCAGAACTCTTTTGTCGAATTTCTATTTCCATGTATTGTCCTATAACTCACATTCAGTAATTATTAATCCCTCTCTGGGGTACTTTTGTGTAAATCATTTATGAGACACAAATAGCAGCCTTTAGGCTAAGTGTTTGGCTAGACATTTCCTACTGAGTCTCTAAAACACACATATGCCTTTAAACCCCTTGAGTCATCTCATCAAAAGATCATAGAGCCATTGCCTTAAGAGGAGGATTAAATTTTAACTTTGTGTCAGACAGCTTGTGGCCAAAGAGAAGTTGGGGAATCAGTTGAATCGCTGTGCCACAGTCAGTCCTGTGTTTAGACGGAAACTGCCATCACCACTTCATGTCTTCTAGGAGACACCTGATGCCACCCAGGGATGACATGCACAGCTACACACACACACACACACACGCACACGCACACTGTGAGGCTGTGGGTAAAGACACTGAAGGTGCTCTAGACAAAAATGAACCTGCTCACACATACAGTAGTAAGGTACTTCTTTAACTCCAATCTTAAACGTGTTTGATTTTATAATTGTTAATGCTGATGTTCATGTATTTAAATCTTGTTTTTGTAATGTTTATTAATTAATACATTATTACAATAATACAATAATCTGTATGGTGGAGTATACTAAATGTTTATTAAAGACTGTCATGACATCAAAATGATGTGACGTCTGACCGCTGGTTGGTTTTAGCAAAAGAAAAATGTAGAAATGCATCTTGCATCTTTTCTGCATTATTATGGTAATCCTTTCTTTGCTGAAATGCATTAGGAACAATAAATATCTATTAACATGAAATCTTTCAACCTATAAGTTATAAAACAAGACCAAAGTTCTAATGAGGAGGTAACCCTCTTATAGGACACTCTGTGTTATGGAAAACAGATGCACAGAAGTGTGACATGTTCACAGCCAAACCAAAGGTCCAAAGTACCCAGCCTCAAGCATTGGCAAACCGCTTCCACAGCCAAAAGACTATACATGAAATTCCTTGCGATGTGGCACTTGGTGGTAAACATTGGATTACTTATGCTGTTTAGCCAACTTTTCACAAATGCCCAGATTGCATCAGTTGACAACTTTCATCTGTGAGACCTTAACAAAATCACTCCCAAATCACTCCAAAAGACTCCTTTTGCTAGTCGTCAACCTCTCTGCACAGCCTGTGTTTTTACCCTACAGACACCTCCATTCCAAAACAGATTTGCATATCCCCTAATGACACTGCCAATCTTGATAAAGCATAGTCACTGATTATGACCTAGCACGCATGTTTGCACACACATACACACAAATGCACACACCCAAAAACTCCACTCAGGCTGTTTTTCCAGCAAATAACAGGCAGGCGTTTGGAGCATGATCCCTTCCTATTATGTGGCTGGCTGCACAGAGCAGCACAGAGACCAAGCAAGTCATAAAGATGTCAGCCAAACACTAAGGCTCCTAATCAGGTCATCAGTGGAAGCTTGTAAGAGCTGATGGCTAGAGACACACACTGCTGTTTTCATCACAATCCATCCTGTTGCAGCGCTGACTTTAGTGTTTCAGACTCAAGCTGGAACAAGATATTTGTCAAACTGTAGGGTACACACTCCCAAAGACCCTGCTAATGCAGATTCTGTGCAGCAACAGTAAACATGATTTGAAATGCTGATTTCTGTTGGCTGAAGTGCTGTCCTCGGTTTATAGAGCCAGGGGAATAACTGAAGGGAAAGGCACTGCTCGCAGTTCTGACACTCACTGAGGTGTCAAAGTCAGGTCATTATTATGTTTATTGAAATTTGGGGTCTCAGAATTGTTATGGTGAAGTTATTCTAAAAAAAAATCTCCATTTTAGCTTGTATTCTCAGGATCCTTAATGTTGATGCATGAATGGCAACACAGCCAGGTGAATTATGTGAAAGCTGTTTTAAGCAATTTTTGGAGGGCAGACAGTTTATATCAAACTCAAAGCAACAGAACATGGACTCCCTGTTGGAGTATTCTTTCTAGCCATTTGAAAAATCCAAGTCTGATATTTTCTCACCTTTCAGCCCTGGTTTGGTTTGCAAATTCCTGAGAAAAATATATGTCTTTTCTCCTTGCTATGTTCCTCCTCGCTATGGCTCTCTGCCATTTCACACAGGGCAGGAAACATATAATCACGTGTGAGCTCACTTGCTGGGAGCAGCTGCCTATAGCTTTATATGGAGGCACTAGAGGGAGTCAACCATACTGACTGGTGGATCAAAACAATGAGCTGTAAGTGACTAAAAACTGCAAAGAATTGCAGAGGAGAGGTGGGTGTTGGTTCTCAATGTTATCATTTGATTCAATGTTAATATCAAAAGTATAGCTTAATTAAACTTTATGTAAATTCTTGTTGTAGCACAGTGTGTTACATATATCTCTGTTTCACTCAGATAATATACCGCTCATAGAAAAAGGATACAAGTCATCTTCAAAGAACACAAGCCCATAGAATAAATCTTAATGGGATTTGATATTTAAGTTTCACTAGCATTTTGGTGCTAAATTCTAACATTATTTCCTACTTTTTAATCAATGTGAATTTTATGTTTTGAGAAATGAGTCCATAAATTAATGCTGTAACATGTTTTAGTCCACAAAATTGTCTTTCTCAACTCTTTCTCTTCTCTTTCATCGGTGAGAGAGCATAAGGATTTGAGGACTGATGGTGGAAATAGGTAGGTAAAATACTAACAGACTATGTGTGTGGAGACAAGATGGAAATAAACATATAAAGAAGAAAAAGCCATAAGAGGTTAGTCAAAAACACACTTTACAAAACAATTAGTTTGAGTTGTTGCTCTCATTACTACTGGCCTCAGTGCACACAATGGTACACGGTATACAGATTTTTCTGTAAGCAGAGAGACATAGCAAGGTTATTGTCTGCCTCCATCTTTTTCTATTGCCACTGAACCTTTAGCTGTTGCTTTAAGGTTCAAGGACAGAATCCAGGTTATGGTCCAGTGGGAGATAACACATAAAATGTCTGTTTGCAGATGATATCAACATTTATTCATTTGGATCAACTTTTGATTGTACTTATCTATTTATTTTTACTTTTAGTTCATTATGCTATTTCAGAATTCAGTGTTGTATTGTGTGGAAGTTTCAGGTGGCCTCGGGGAAACAGGTATTTTTTTTCATTTTTGTATGCTACATGTACTAATTAAGAAAAAATCTTTATGTCATTTACTGTCTCCGAGATCATAGGTAAAACAGAGACATGTGGGAAAACAGGAACCAAAAACAGTAAAAATAGGAATACAATGTTACAGAGGTGAAAAAACAAGCAAGTAGTTAGTCAGAAGCTACAGGGATTGGAATAAATGTTGGAGATGAGTGTCACCTGTCCTCCTTTGGGTTGGTATTTGATATTCTCTGTGGAGCCGATCTTGGACTTGATGTTCTTGAAGTCAGGCAGCGGCTGGTTGATGATGCGGAGCTGCTTAGGTGTGGTTGCAGGTGACTTGGGTGGGGTGCGGACAACGGCCACCTTCCTCTCCTGGGAAATCAAGCTGAGGGAGCGTGGGGTTCCGGGGGTCCTTGAGGATGATGAGTAGCTGGGCGGGGTTCCTGGGGTTATGGCTGTAGAGCCAGGGGTGCGGGGGGTTGAGTGGCCACTGCGAGCTGAACGGGAGCGCACTGATTCTGCAACTGTTGGGGGGAGATAAAAGGATGAAGGTTGGAACTGGAGGTAAAGAGGCAAAGTCCTAATGGTCCTAAAACTATATAACTCAAATTTTGGCGATTTCTATGTTTTAAAATGAATCATATTAACTATCCCACAGTGCATAGTTGCCTATATTTAAAAAAGCATAAAACACTGTATATCTGTGAAGGTTTAAAGGGTTGTTGATCAGTATGAAACAGTCAATGACTACTTCACAAGGTGCTGAGATTTAAGGCTTTTAATGCTCCCTTTCAAGCCCACACAGTAAGTTGTTTTATAACTCCACTGGCGTATTTCATGACACTGGAATTTAGTTTTTTTCAAGTGTCCCATTAACTTTTTGTACCCTCATACATTGTGATACCACTTTATACCTAGACCAGTACAACCTCATGCAATCCATCACGTCATGCAATAAATCATTTTTCATAATGATAGCGGTATGGGGTATGGAGTCTCCTCTACCTGTCATACTGGGGGCTCGTCCCGTCCTATGCTCTGCCCTCATTTCAGTGCGAAACGCTACAGGAGGCAAAAGAGGAAAGGTTTAAGATTTAGAGACAGGATGCATTACAGGGGTGCGGGTGGGGGGATGGGGTTGTGAAAAAATAAAAAGCGGACATTTGGGGCTTGTTGGCAGTTAGATTTCACACACATTCACCTGAATTAGTACTAAAAGGGAGTTATGTATAAATAAAACAGTTGCAAAGAGATGATAAAAGAGGGCTAGAGAGAGATGCATGAAGAAAGAGAAAATAAAATGAATAGGAAACATACGCTTATAGATTAGTACAGAATGAGTCAAGCAGGATACAGTACATAGCCTCAAACAGCTATATTGCTAAAATAAAGTCTAAAGAAAGAAAAAACAATGCAGCAGGCAAAAATGTAATAACTGGATCTTCCATTGGCACACTATAGCTAAGACTCACTGTATATGTTGTTGCTGCTAAAAAAAAATCAGTTCATATAATGAGGTTTTCAAACTTAGAATCTGGGCATAAAACGACAGGAATGTGATTTTAGCTATTCATAAAAAGAGAGGCAGACTATCTAGTAAAGAGGGCAAGACTTCAGCTCTCTGTAGTCAAATTCTTAACATTGATATTTGTTTTAGACCCACCTACCTAATGCTACTTAAAAAACTGATACCTTGTAAAGGGAGTCAATTAGTCAATTAGAAGAACAGCAGCCTACATGTGGGTCTGCGGGGAGCTGTTGAGCCAGAACTGGTGATGGAGGTGGAACTCTCCTCTTGGTCATGGTATCCACGGCGACTCAGAATGGCGTGCCGCGGCAGAGAAGACCTCTTGTCAGGGCTCCGAGACCCACCGTCCTGTTGAGACAAGAAGTAGATCCTCAGGCTAGTTAGGCTGATGTCAGCCAGTGAATTCTTATTTTCTTTGTTTGTTGCTTTGTTTTTTTAATAAAAGCTGAAATGAGTTTAGATGGGCAGTAGTATAAAACAGAAGTAATTTTTGAACAAACTGTTTATTTTTTATGTTCTTTCCAGAACTCCTGCAGCTATTGTTCAGTGTTACACTAGCATCCACCTACCTTGAGTCTCTGTAATAGTGGGGAGCCTTGAGGCTCTGCTGGGGATGAGTGAGGTCTATCTAATGAGGCAGCCACTCTGGATATGGAGGTGGGGATCTTTGTTAGTGGCAAACGATGTGCATGGCACTGAGATGGTGCAACGATGAGACCCGGTGGGTGAGTAGCACAGCATCAAAACATAGGACACAGGGTGACAAAATAGTGATGAAAATAACAGTGCTTCAACATGCATTATCAAAGCACAAAATCTGATGTATCCTTGGTGGAATGAGGAATGAGATATTAACATCAGATCTAGTGTGTAGTATTTAATCAAAGACCAACAAAACAGCAATTCATGCACATTTATTGTGAACATGTCACTAAGAAATAATGTATGTGACATCCACACACAAAAAAAACAAGAGCATGAAAAGAACATCACCATGCTCATGCAAAAATTCCTGACTTCAACAGCAACATGTTACACTTGCAGACATTAGTTACAGGAGTGTAGGAAGACTGCTGATAGAATGTGTAAATCAAAACTGGAATACCATTTGTGCTCAAATGACAGAATATACTTAGAGTATATTGTAATGAAACAACATTTAAGATGCAGAGATGGTGTTATTTTGGACACAATAACTGTCATTACCATGGTGGAGGAGTAAAATGGAGTCACGACCACAGCCACTGGAGAAATGTCACAGGGTGATTCAACACCCACTCAGTAATTCTAGATGGCTCTATCTTGTCTATTTGAGCAAAAACCCATTAAACAAGGCAACAATAGCAAACATGTTACAGAATGCAAAAGCAATGCAGTTTTTCTTCAGGATTAGGGCTTCCATAAGACAGAGAGGAGACTGCACGGCACGGTTTCTATCTTCAGTGTCAATTTGTCCTGACTGATGTTTATTTAGTTGCTCTACTGCAAATCCACTTGGTGACTCAGGTTTGCCAGTAAAGCTTTGACATGGTATTTCTCTGTCTGGTACCAGAGGTCATACCCTTCTTGGGCTGGTGGAGCATACTCACCGATGCTCTGTCGCGTGACTTTCTGGCAACACTGAGAGGCTGGCGACCGTCCGGTAGTGCCTCTGAGAGAGAGAGAACTGAGTGTCAGTAAATTAGAATAAACAGACAGCATACATGTGTTAACCTTCATATGTGAAAGAGGAGGAAGTGAGAACCTTTGAAAATGTATCCTTGTTGCGATACCTGGTTCTCATAAGTACAAAGATACAAACATACAACTTTGTGTGCTCAAATCTGGCATGGTAAACTATATGACAAATCGAATGTTCTGGGAGTGGGTTGCTGCCCCCTTGAGAGTACTGTTCTGCAAAGATTTGGCAAGATATCACACAGAATGGGGGATTTTGTATTATGTAAGACAACCCTGGAAAATAATCTAATTGGGGCAGAGCTGCAGTACACTGAGCTTTCATCATCAGTGACACCGAATTCAGTCCATCAGGGGAAAACGAAGTGCAAACTGACTCTAGGACAGGGAAGCATTACAGAGTCTTTATAGTATAGTCCAAAGGAAAAAAATCATGGATTACTAGTTGCCTGGCAACCATAGGTTGAAAAAGGCTTGAGTGTATATGTAATTCCTAAAGACAAGAGATGTCAGGAGTTTTAGTTATATAGTTTTTTTTTCAGACCAAGCAACTTGTCCATTATTATCAGACAATTATATGAAAGACATTAGCAAAGGATATTAATGTGATAGCACACACCACCAACAGCTCAGCAAGTATATAAAACAGTTAAGAAATGGTTGCGACAGAGAAGAATGCATTTAAATCAATCAACTGATGCATCCAGAGAGTAAGTTAACACCAATTAACATTTTCTTTGCTGACCTCCTGTTTTTGAAGTACTGATCTTCATATAGAGATGTAGAAGTGTACTTGGAAGTTGTTCAGTGCACCCTTCAATCACTGTTAGGTATGGCTATAGGTGCATAGAGCACATAAAACAAACTTTCAGCCAGAGGACACCAGAGAAACAATGCTTTTCAGCTTGGTGTTAGGTTACTCTTTTTGGACCAAATGAAGAAGATGCAAAAAAACCCATAACAAAAAAAGAAGAAAAAAAAGACAAATGAAGCCAAATAAAATGAGTATAGCAGTCTGTTTTTATTGTAATCAAATACAAAGAAACCCATGTAACACAAAAAAACAACTGAATGGATGCAAAAACCAACATGGAAGCTGACAGTGTGGGTGAGATGTGGTGCGAACTGGTGTTCTGTTGGCTCGCCTGCAGAAAGCACCAGACCAAGGAAATGTGTCACCTGTGGGTCTCCTTCTGGGACAGGAGTGATGCTGGGTGGGGCGGGTCTGACGGACAGCTGGTTTCAGCACACTCCTCCTGGTTGGGGATTGAGTCTGAGCCTCCATTTTTTTGGTAAGCTCAGTCTTCCTTATCACAGCTTCATTACCATTGGGCACAGAGCCATTGACAAAAGCAGAGACACACAACAATAAGCAGAGGCAGAAGGTGAAGCATAAAATACAGAATGCTGCAGGATAAAAAAATCCACAAATCCCATTTTTAGTTGCCATATTTGTTGAACTACACTACACCAGCAATTGACTCAAATCACTGTGTCAGTGAGTTATTAAGATGCACCTTTTTGACAAAGAGGTAAGCTATAAACCACAAGATACTGTGTTTACCGTTTCAGAACAGCTGAGAGCCACAGTCAGGCAAATGATGACATCAAGCCACTGCTTTAAATGTCTATACAATACTAACTGACAGGACAAAACGTTTTTTTTTAACAAGGTGACAAACAGTACAGTTTTTGAGCAACAGCAAGTATACATAGTATGGGGATAATCAATAACTACATTATATGTAAATAACTACTAATACTAGAAACCAAATGGAAAACAAAATCATGAGAACCTTTTTTCTTCTTGACCTCCTCTCTGGGGATGTAGACAGGTTCTTTGCGGACAGGTTTACGCTCTGGTGTGGAGATTCGGCCTTTAGCCCGCCCTCCCTTAGTCTTGGGTTTTGCTGGCTTTTCCTGTTTCTCTGTCTTCTGTTGTGTCTGCTTGTCCTGGACCACAGCAGGCTGTTTAACTGGGCTTGGCCCCTTGGGCAAAGGTTCAATCTGCTCTGTAAGCATGCTCCTATCATCATCTGAAATGTGGCAAAGCAGGACATGAAAAACATATTTAACCTACATGTTTTGATTATACATAAAACAATATTCCAGAAAGAAAAATAGGAAGGAACAATCCATCAAAGAGAGCTTACCTTGTGTGTCCACCCACGAGCTGTCCAGGATAGAGTCGTCCATTGTGGTTTCATCTCTGTCATAACTTTCTGTCTGTCCTTCTGTCTCAATGGTCTGAGCCTCCTTCTCAGGAGATGCAGGGGTCTCAGGAACATCACAGACCTCCTCTAGACTGCCAGCTTCCATGTCTGCTTCCTGGGCCAACTCCACAGATTCCTCATCTTCCTCATCTTCCTCTTTTCGCACAGTACAGAGAGCTTCAGGCTCAGGGGGAGCTGAGAAACGAACGCTGTGTCCCGGTTCGTCTGCTTCATCGATGGTCTGGACCACAGTGATAAAATCATCTTCAACTGTCACCACTGATTCGATGGCAGCACGAGTCTCTGGGATTTCTTTTATCAGTGCTACCCCAGCTCCTTCCCCTTCTTTCTCTAACACATTTTCCTCACCTTCCTCTTCCTCCTTCTCGGCCTCCGCAGGTTTTTCAGCTTCCTTCTTGGCAGGTTCCATCACTGCTTTTTCCTCTGGTTGTCTTGCTGTCTCCTCAGGCTTGTCTGTAACCTTTTTGTCCATCTCAGCCACTTTCTCTCTCTCTTCCTTCTCTTTCAGTTCCTTTTCTATCTTTTCCTTCTCTTCTTTCTCTCTTAACTTTTTCTCTTCTGTTTCTTTTTCCTCTCTTTCTTTCCTTTCTCGCTCCTCTTGTTCTATCTTTACCTGCTCTTCTCTTTCTTTCTTCTCTCTCTCCTCTTTCTCTTTCCTCTCCTTCTCTTCTTTTTCCTTCTTCTCTCTCTCCTCTTTCTCTTTCCTCTCTTTCTCTTCTTTTTCTTTCATCTCCCTCTCCTCTTTCTCTTTCCTCTCTTTCTCTTCTTTTTCTTTCTTCTCTCTCTCCTCTTTCTCTTTCCTCACTTTCTCTTCTCTTTCTTTCTTCTCTCTCTCCTCTTTCTCTTTCTTCTCTTTCTCTTCCTTTTCTTTCATCTCCCTTTGCTCCTTCTCTTTCCTCTCTTTCTCTTCCTTTTCTTTCATCTCCTTCTCCTCTTTCTCTTTCCTCTCTTTCTCTTCCCTTTCTTTCATCTCCCTCTCCTCTTTCTCTCGCTTCTCTTTCTCTAATTTCATTTCCTGCTCTTTTTGTTCCTTCTCCTTCTTTTCTTTTTCTGCCCTCAGTATCCTCTCTGCCTCTTCCTTCTCTCTTTGTTCCTTCTCTTTCCTTTCCCTCTCTTCTCTTTCCTTCATTTCCTTCTCTTTCTTTTCTGTTTCTTCCCTAATTTTCTTCTCTGCCTCTTCTTTCTCTTCTTTAATTTTCTTCTCTGCTGCTTCCTTCTCTTGCTGTTCCCTCATTTTTCTTTCTGACTCTTCTTTCTCTTTGTCCTCTTTGCTTATTCCTAACACTGGTGAAGGTGTTCTTTTGGGGGAACCGTAAACTTCTCTTTGTTTAAGTTTGGAAGGTGAGAGCACTGGGGAGAGCAGCTTATCATCATCAATATTGCTCTCCACAGAGGAGGTTGGTGAAGTTTTGACGGGCCTGGCAATTCGGTCCTTGGCCATGCCAGTCAGCTGGTACACATCTTCGGCGTCCACCTCCTCATAGGCCTCTTGGTGGACCAGCTTCACCTTCTCTCGAAGCTCTTGCAGTTCTCGTTCCTCCTCCAAACTGAGAGGCCTGTCCTCCATCTCCAATTTGCGGATCTGCCTCTCATAGTCAGCAATCTCAGTTTCTGATGCTGAGCCCTCACCACTAGCTTGTCGTTCTGTCTCACTAGATGACCTCCCACCTTCTTCTAGAGTCACAGTGACAGTTGGTGTCACAAATGACTCTCCTTGTAGAGCAGATGGTTTATCCTGCTCACTTACAGGTTTAGTCAGCTGATTATCTACAACTTCTTTGCCTTTTTCCTCAGCAGGATCTTTTTTCTCAACCTGCTTCTTGTCTTTTTCTTCAGTGACAGCAGCTCCCGATGGCTGGCTTGTGTCCTCCACAGATGTGTCTCTGACAGCTAATTTTCTAGCCTGCTCAGCCACTTTCTCCTCCAGGACGGAGTGGGTGAAGGCCTGTGCAGAACTGTCTACAGGGCTGAACACATCTGCAGGGGATGGCATGGGCCCTGAGTATTCACTGAACACACAATAGCCCATCTCTTCCAACTGGCTCTCACTCTTTCTGGCTCCGGGGCTCAGTTCCCCTGAAACAAGGCTAGCAAGTGGGTCATCAGAGAAGGCAGGAACATCAGCTTGAATTGACTTTCTCCGGGTGATTTCTGGGTCAGTGTTTTCTGATGCCAGTCTGGAACGGGTACCAGCAAGGTCCAGCATCTCAGGCAAGTCTTGCGCCATCACTGTGCCATTTTTATAGGTGTTCTTGGAGGGCTGGGGTGATTCTGGGGAACCTGGTTCAGGGCTGGGTTTTGAAACTGGTTCAGAGGTCCTTGGAGGAGATGAGGAATCTGAAGTGATAGAAGCTGCAGTCTCCAGGATCAGGGGAGGGAAGGATGGCGGCTTCTCCACTGAAGGGGTAGTGACTGGGAGGTAGTCTGCTGACTCATCTAGACTTCCACTAGTATATGACATGATATCTGTGGCCAATGGGGAGAAGTTCCTTGGTCTGCCTTGGCCACTTTGATCCAATGCTCCAATAGTGATGTTAAGTGAGTAGCTCCTCTGCTCTAAGGCCAGTTTGCCAGGGGAAAGCCTGCATTCATTACTCTTGTCGGGAACTGTGAATACTCTAGTGTCTTCTGCAGTACTCTTTTTGGTTTCAGGTTTATCCTTGGCTTCAGCTAGCGCGCTGTAGCTGATCTCCTGAGGCCTGGAATCAACTGCAGTCTTCTCTTCACCAGCTCTGCTCAGTTCGTAATATCCCTCACCCTTATATTGGGGAGCTTCTTCAACCTCCATTGCTGATGTTTCAAAATATGCTGACATGCCAGATCTGTCTCTTGCGTCTCTTGTTGAGTCTCCTCCTGGAACTTTGACTCCCACTGAGGAGAAATCAGAAGGTGCACCAATGCTGCTTAACTCTACCACCTCTACTGAAGGCTGCTTCTCTGATACTGTAATTGGCTCACCATAAGTAGGCTGAAGGGTGAGTGATCTGACAGGTTCTTTGGTTTGGTTTTGAACATTCGGGGGTACAAAGGAGGGCATATCCATGGTGGGGCTCTCTGGTACGACTCGTTCACCAGCAAAGAACCCCTGCATCTGGGGCTCAAAAAACTCCTCTGGGCGTTTCTCTGATCCGATGCTGTCTGGGCTCATGGAACCACTTTTCTCACTCCCCTGCTTGTCTGAGTCCATCTTCAAAGCTGAAAGGACATCTATAAGTTGGCTGTTTTGAACATCATAGAATAAGTATTGCTTTGGCATGCTGCAAATGAGATATTTATTTAGCCAGGGATTGGGAAAGCTGTTATCACAGAAACAGGCAAAGCTCTCCTCAGAAACTTACAGCACAATGATACGGCCATCACTGAAGAAGAACGGCGAGATTATGGGGTCCACCAAGTCACAAATGGATGAGAATATGGCATGGTATGTGACGGAACCGGCATGAGGCAACTGTGATGCTGATTTATGGGAAACAAGCAATAATAGATGGGATGGATATCCATGCGACTCTTGTAAAGATCAGATCAAAAGAATAGCATTTCTGTCATTCTTTGTAAATACAATGAAATGTTATGATAATTTGACCAGATCAAATCTATCATTGTTCACATCATTTTGTTAAGGTCAAGATGAATTTGGGTCTTAATAATGACTTTCATATAAAAGAATATTAGCACAAATACAGAATAACTTTGCTGGTGAATGACAAAGAAATGCCATATGCACATGGTCACCAGCCAACAGTGACAAAAACAAAAGAATCAGATGAATTGGCATCTTGTTGAGAAAATAATACATTGGATGAAACATGGTTCTACCAACAACTGTACCACACTGAACATGAGACAGCCAACATGAAATCCCCTGCAAATTCTTTACACAGAATTGTAAAAATAATGAATGATCCATGTTTACTAAGTATGATTTATGGTTACAAAAAATGTGCAGCACTGGCATACCAGTGCCAAGCCAACATAATGAGAAACCTGTAAGCTTATAGCCGGTGATAAAAAGCACTGTTACGTTCAGCAACACTTTCACTTCATCATACCAATACGAAATGGCCGGCCCCGAAAACCACAGCAAGAAAAGGAAAATACAAGCGCAAAGATCACATACAGTAAAACCAGGTTAAGTTAAAAGAATATGACTCTTTCACCAACAAGCCTGTGTTGCCTTGCAGCCACAGCAGAACGCAGGGAGAAGTATTTGCCATTCCACCTGAATAATGTTTATGTTATATGCTTATGGGCTCCTTTTGACACATCTGGCGATCTTATACAGTGGACAATGCAGTAACATGCAGGCAGGGAGAGCAGAGGACAGGACACACCTGTCTCAGGGCTCTCCTCACCCTCTGCTTCCTCCTCCTCTCTGTCCTTAGAGCTTTCTGTGGCAGCACTAGCTGCCTCAGCCGGCTCCAGGGCTAGGTCCTGGGCCTCGTCTATGGCCTCTGCCTGCTCTAAGGGCTCAGTTTGCGGGCTGTCCAGCTCGGGCTCTTCCCCGCTCCACTGCTGCTCATCAAGAGCTGTCTCGGACTCTGCTGCCTCTGCACTCTCCTCCTCCTCCTCTTCCACTTCCTCCTCGTATTCAGCTGTAAGAGCCTCGATGGTCTCTTCTTCTCAAAAACAGGGTGAGAGGGGGACACATTAAGACTACAGGCAACACAGACTTGGGTCATGTGAAAACACAACTTATGATGGGACACTTTCAACTCTTAGAAGAGATGATCTGAATTGTTTGTCTGTTCACACATATACACACATACAGTACATACGGTGTGTTGCATGTGAGTGGATTTTCATTTTGTCTGTATGCTTTCTTTTCATTTCTCAATATCTATTGTTTTATTATCAATATTTACTGTACAAGAATCCCTTTGAGAAAAAAGATGTAACCATTTCCTCCTCTCCCTTTCTCTCGCATACACCATGTCTGCAGCCCGGATTGAACTACCATCAGTGATGACTGAGATTGTTTGAGGAAAATGGAAACAGAAATGAAGCAGCAAGACCTCATGGCCGAACAACTATATGAGAACTTCTGTTCAGAGCACTGAAATTTTTGGCTTTTTACAGAAGGCAACTATGAAGAGCTGCAGTCCAGTCCAGTAAAAATCACAGCGCCTTCCTCTGTCAGGTGTTTGTACTTTTATGCTACTTTTTTCCCTATAGGTATTTCATCTTCCATTGAGGACTATTACATTTTCAAAGATAATTTTGCTTCTGTGCTTTCCAATCTCAACCACATCAATGTTATGAATTGTGTTAGTCTGTGGAGAGAAGATGGAGTATGCTTTGGGAGAGATTAGAGGTATGAATGAAATTCTAGTCTGCTGCTGAAGCTGCCCTGGCAAATGATTTATTTTAATGATAATGGACTGAAAGAGGCACATAATATAATATGCTATGCTGTGTTTTTGTGCAGCCTAGGTGTAAATACACTGAGGCCCTGGATTGTGTCTATGTATTTGGGTAAACATTTTTTAAAAGAAACAGCCTGTATCT